>NC_060269.1:14192117-14289141 GCF_021613505.1 Equus quagga
TTTTCGAGTTATGGCTGAAGTATATTTTTGTGTAAATTTTAATGTACTACATTAAAAATTCTATTGTAAATCTAATTGCTTTATACATAAAACTTAGTGATTGCTGCTCAGAAGTGGGAATGAGGAAGAGGTAAAGCTTTTGCTTTGAGCTATATACTTTTATATAAAGTTTGAATTTTTTATTACAAACTTATAATTACAAATATTAAGAATCCAATTAAGTTAAATAAAAAATATTAACTCTACCATTCTTCAAGCTTGCCAGACAAGCAAATAGTTCTATTTTGAACTGAAGCTGTTGTCTGCCTAACCCCCCTCTCCCAAACCTACTCAGTAGAGAAAGTGGGGTTGGGTGAGTTTAGCTGGCCAGACAAGCCAAGCCAGAGTGTTCTCGTGGTTTTGTCCTCACCGAGGTGTCTGAATTGTTCTGGGCTCAGGCCAGGGGATCTCCAGAATGAACACAGATCATCAGTAGAAAATCTCAAGTTTCTTGATGTCCAGTCTAGACACTCAAGGCCAGGAATAACCAGGTTTAGATCCTTAAAATACCCTTGGTTGTGCACACACAGTCACACACACGCACACTCACCCACAAAATTGCTAGACTTTTGAGCTCTTTTGTAATAAAAAATAGTAACCAGGAAAACACATAAGGAAACGAAGCTACCTTAATTTCTGTTCTAGTGAAATCTTCTCCTGCTGTTCTGGCTATTTCGCCAATTTTGTAGGTGTTCTTAGTATCTAGTGTGCAATCCTCCGTCCTGGAGACCTCCACCCACTAAGGATGCCAAGGAGGTTGCTTTGTGGCTGACAATCCTAAAAGCTCTGTACAACCACTCCGCTTCCTCTCTCAACTTTCCCTTCCTTCTTCTTCCATTTCCAGTTACCCATATAAGACTCCGGTCCTTCACAGTGACCCCAACTAGCTATCTGTTGTCTGGAAACTTAGAACCCCCTGGGCTGATTCTGCCAATCAGCACTGGATTCTTGGAGTGAGAAAGGAAGGATGAGATCCTGTGACCTCAACAAGATCTACTTTCCAACCTCCTCCCTGCTCCTAAAAGATCTCCCTATAGGCAAAAGAGACACAAGATGTGTTGGATTCGAATTATTTACATTCGACGGCTGCCTAAACTGGTTTATGTTGAAATTGATTCTGAGCAGACAGTAAATTTCTAATTTGGGAAGACAATTTTGAGTAACTTCATGAGCATGAGGAGGATAATGACTGCAGAGAAACTGTGAGAGTTTTCAAACATTTCCAGTGTTTTCTATATTTCTAAGCAGCGTCAGAGAGCCTGCTTCTATTGGTCTTGAAGGGTGCCTGAAAGAATCGAGAAGACATTAAAGTTTACCTGCAAATAAACTGAGTAAAACTTTTGAGCCCAGCAGTGATGGCCATCTTGGGGTAGGAGACAGAGTTGTAAGACTTTGGGCTAGCAAAGCAGGAACGTTCATTTCCACCTGTTTTCATGTCTTGATCCTGCATACTCCTTTGCACTTCCATCCACAGACAGATGCTTCCTCCTTAATTGGATTTCAGAGAGCACCTGTGGTGAGTTCTTAGCAGCAACATTTCCTTTTTTTTTTTTTTTTTACAGTCTATCTGTAAGTTCCTTTAGTAGGAAATTCCCAGAGTCTTATTTTCAAATTAGAGTGAATGACCTGTCAGAGTCAGCCGGTCTTATTGGCAATGAACTCTACTAATACACAATGTACACAGCATTTACATGGTCTGATGAGTAAGACATGTCTTTTCTCTATCAGAACAACCAGATTGCTTTGTAAGAAACAATACTTCAGGCCATAATTACTTCTACCTTGCCTTCAAGATGTAGCCATAATAGTAATGTTCTCTTAGCTGTAACTATTTTGATATATCTGATCTGAAGAAACAAATTAATTTTATGTTCTGTTCAGAATCCATATGGTTTGAATGGCGTCTCCTAATTCTATCACATTCTAGAAAACAAGAAAAGTTGTTGTTAGAATCCTAATGCCACACTAATCTTCGACTCTCTTAGAAACAATTTGTGCTTCCGTTGAGTGACCACCTTCCTAAACTTAATTCTAAACTTTTAACTGACCATGTGAGAACACCATGCTTTGAAATAGCACTGGAGACTACATAGGAAAAAGATTTTCAATTTTAAAACAACTTTCTCTGAGAAATAATTGCAGACCATTCAGCTCAGTAGCACACAAGCTTTACCTACAGGAAGGAACTAAGAATATTTTGAAGACAATCTAAAACTCTAAATTTTTGTTCTGATGGTAGAATTGTCATTTACAGCTTCTAGATATTTTATTATCTCTGCTAGGAAAAACGCTTTTTATCCCCCTATCCTTTGAAAATTTATGCACAATTTTCTTAGGGATGTGTGTTTTAGACCACAATTTGTTTCTCAGTGAGCCGTATGTGTGTGAAATCTGTGTCAACTTTAATTCTAAAACGCATGTTAAATGTGAATTTGAACATTGAAGCAGAAGAATAAAAGCCTTTTTATAATGATGTTTTCCTTATGAATTGTGTTCATTTGGATTAGATTTTGGCACTGTCAAGCAACAAAAAGATATTATTCTTTGCAAAAGTAAACAGTTTCACTTATGTAATGATCACTAACTTACCTATAAATATTCTAACTGGTTGATTTTTCAACTTCTTTCTGAAAATCGAGAAAGTCTAACAAAAGGCTAAGTATTTGGAATTTGTAGAAAAAGAGTAGGAAAAAAGAGAATTGAGTAGAGCAGTGCTTCTTGACATTTTATATCATGGTTCTCATTGAAAATAATTTTATGAAAAATGGGTAAATTGAAAGAGTTTTCAAGGCATGTAAATGGACCTTGATGAAAATTACTTATTATGTTTTCTTTACACTATATAATTACAATTTTGAGACACATTTAGAAAAATTTTCAATTCCAAAAAATAAAAGAAATTCACCCATGTGTTATTCTGGTACTTGTATGATTTTATTATTTTTAACATTTATCTGATAGATTTGAGATTTAATCTAATGTATAGTGTGGGATGTAGATCTAACTTTTCCTCTTCCCAAACAGCTACCACTTGTTTCAACCTCATAAATTAAAAAGTCCGTCTTCATTAGGCACTAAATCTTCAGATGCACCTAGGTCCTACTTCTTGACTTTGTCTTCTACTCCAATGGTCTCTCTGTCTCTTTATAAGGCCATATTCACTGTTTTCACCATAGAGGCTTTATAGTTTGGTACTTGATAGGGCGAGGCAACCCTTACATCCCATTAAATCTTCTTTTTCAGGTTTTCCATGTGATATTTAAATCAACTCTTCTTTCTTTTTTTTTTGATCTAAATTTTAGAAATATATCATTGAGCAACAAAAGCAAGTTACAGAAGAATACAAACAGTATAATTCCATGTTTATGGAATTCAAAGACAAGCAAAGTTCAGCACCACATTGCCTAGCAATACATTCATATGTGGTAAAACTCTATTTTACAAAAAACAACAAGGAATGAGAAAAGAAATAAATTTCAAGACAAGGATTATCTCTGTGAAGTGGGAGCAGGCAAGAGGATACGATTACAAAATAGCACACAGAGCTCTTTCATAAGAGAAATAAATGGAAAAAATAATAGGCATGTAGAAAATATTTGCAACAAATATAACAAATCTATTGTTAAGACATATTTATAAATACAGATACAAAATTTTCCAAATCAATAGATGCTAAATCAATACAAAAAAAGACAACCCAATTAAAAAATGGGCAAAGGCTATGTAGCAATGGTTATTCCTATTAAAAATTACATAAATACCAATTAAACATTTTTTTGCCCATCAGAGTTATAAAATTTAAGAATATTTTGACATGGATTATTGGAGAAAAGATACCCTCAAGGACTGTTGGTGAGAGTACAAGTTGATAGTCTTTTTTTGGCGGGTAACTTCTTTTCCTATTGTTTAATAATTGTTCTTATAGAATTATGCTCTATAGCAAAAATAGTATGTTTGTGCTTCAGCATGTGTGTATATGTGAATGTTCACTGCCCCATTGATTGTAACAGAAAAAACTGACAAGCATCCTACATGTCTATCAAGAAAGAAATCACTAAAATAGAGAAATATTCTGAAAGGTATTAAAAATAATGTAAGAGAATCATTCATGTTGATCTGGAACAATGGCAGTGATATAAAGTTATCAAAATCAAAATACATGGCATGATGCTAGTTAATAAGGTAACAAAATAACAGGGCAGGGCGAATTGGAAATTCTAGTAGGCATGAAATAGTTAACAGGGATTGTTTTTAAGGCTTGGAGTTAGAGGAAGAGCGTAGGGAATTTTCACTTCTTTTTTTAAGAAATTTTTATAGAAATATATTTGACATATAATGCATAAATTTAAATTGTACATGGTAATTTGATGCATTTATATATTGTAATTGCCACTGTAGTGATAATTAGCACCTCTATTGTGTTACATAATTATTATTTATTTTCAGTAGTTGGAATAATTCAGTTCTAGTCTCTTAGCACGTTTGATCAAGTTATAATACAGTATATATACTATAATGAGTGTTAGATCTCTGGGATCTATGTACGGCTTGTTGCAACTTTGTACCCTTCAGCAACATCTGTCCCATCCTCCCACCTCCATGCCCTGGTAACCACTCTGTTTTCAGACTTTGGCCTTTTTGTATTCCACATATAAATGATATCATGCAATACTTGTCTTTGTATGATTTATCTCACTTAGTATAATGTGCTTAAGATCTGTCCATGTTGCCACAAATGGCAGGATGTCCTCATTTTTCATGACCTAATAATATTCCACTGTGTATTTATGTGTATGTATATATGCAAGTATATAAACACACGCACAGAAGTGGAATTGCTGGATCATATGGTAGATCTATTTTTAATTTTTTGAAGAACCTCCATTTGGTTTTCCATAGTGGCTGAACCAACGTACATTTCCACCAACAGTGCACAAGGGTTCCCTTTTCTCCACATCGTTGCCAACACTTCTCTCTTGTCTTTTTGATGAAAGCCATTCTAACAGACGTGAGGTGACATTTTCATGCACCTCTTGCCCCTTTGGATGTCTTCTTTAGAAAAATGTCTATTTAGTTCCTCTGCCCATTTTTAAATCGAGTTTTATGGTTTTTTTCTGTTGAATTGTATGAGTTCTTTATATATTTTGGATATTAACCCCTTATCAGATACATGGCTTGCGAAAATTTCTCCCCTTTTGTAGGTTGCTTTTTCACGTTGTTAATTGTTTCTTTTGCTCTGCAGAAGCTTTTAAGTTTGTAGTCTCGTTTGTTGATTTTTGCTTTTGTTATTTGTACTTTTGGTGCCTTATCCAAAAAATCATTGCCAAGACCAATGTCAAAGAGCTTCTTTCCTATGTTTTCTTCTAGAAGATCAGGTCTTATGCCTAAGTCTTTAATCCATTGCAAGTTAATTTTGGTGAGTGGTGTATGCTGGGGGTCCAATTTCAGTGTTCTGCCTGTGTTTATTTGGATTTCACAACACCATTTGTTGAAGAGACTATCCTTTCCCCATTGGGTGTTCGTGGCTTTCTTGTCGAATATTAGTTGACCATATATGCAAGGGTTTAATTTTGGACTCTCTGTCTGTTTGCTTGGTCTATGTGTGTATCTTTATGTCAATACTATACTGTTTTAGTTACTATAGCTTTGTAGTGTAGTTTGAAATCAGAAAGTGTGATACTTTGGCTTTGTTCTTCTTTCTCAGGATTGCTTTGGCTATTTGGGGTCTTTTGTGGTTCTATACAAATTTTAGGATTATTTTTTTCTATCTCTGTGTGGTATGCCATTAGAATTTTGATAGGGATTTTGTTGAATCTATAGATGGCTTTGAGTGGTATGGATAGTTAACAATATTGATTCTTCCAATCTGTGAATACAAGGGGTCTTTCCATTTGTTTTTGTCATCTTTGATTTCTTTCAGCAAAGTCTTGTAGTTTTCATTGTGTGGATCTTTCACTTCCTTGATTAAATTTATTCTGCAGTATTTTATTGTTTTTGATGCTATTGTGAATAAGAGAGTTTTTAAAATTTTTTCCAGATGTTTCATTATTAGTGTATAAAAATGCAACTTATGTCTATATGTTTTTGTATCTTGCAACTTTACTGAATTTATTGATTAGTTCCAACAGTTTTTTGGTTCAATCTTTGGGGTTTACTATTTACAAAATTATATCATCTGCAAATAATGACAGTTTTACTTATTCCTTTTCAATTTAAATGCCTTTTATTTCTTCATTTTACCTAATTGCTCTAGCTAGGACTTCCAATACTATACTGAATAAGAGTGGTGAGAATGGGCATCCTGTTTCCTGAGCCTAGAGGAAAAGCTTGCAGCTTTTCACCGTTGGGTATAATGTTAGCTCCAGGTTTGTTGTATATGACTGTTATTATGTTGAGGTATGTTTCATCTGTTGAGGGTTTTTATCATGAAAGGATGTTGTATTTTGTGAAATGCTTTTTCTGCATCTGTTGAGATGACCATGTGGTTTTCATCTTTCATTCTACTAATGTAATGTATTACATTTATTGATTTGTGTGTGCATCCCAGGGATAAATTCTATTGGTCATGGTGTACAATCCTTTTAATGTCTTCTTGTATTTGGTTTGCTAATATTTTGTTGAGAATTTTTGTATCTGTATTCATCAGAGATATTGGTCTACAGTTTTCTTTTCTTGTAGTGTCCGTAGCTGGCTTTAGTATCAGGGTAATGCTGGCCTTGTAGAATGAGTTTGGAAGTGTTCCCTCCTCTTCAATTTTTTGGGGGAGTTTGAGAAGGGTTGGCATTAATTCTTCTTTAAATGTTTGGTAGAATTTGCCAGTAAAGCCACCTGGTTCTAGAGTTTTCAGTGTTGGGAAGTTTTTGATTATGGATTCAATCTCTGTACTCATCAGTGGTCTGTTCCAAATTTCGACTTCTTCCTGATTCAGTCTTGGTAGGTTGCCTATTTCTACCCCTTTCTCCTAGGTTACCTAATTTTTTGGCATGCAATTGTTCATAGTAGCCTCTTATGATCCTATATGTTTCTGTAGTATCAGTTTTAATGTCTCCTCTTTCATTTCTAATTTTGAATCTTCTCTTTTTTCTTAGTCTAGCTAAAGGTTTGTCAAGTCTATCTTTTCAAAAAAACCAGCTGTTAGTTTTGTTGATACTTTCTATTGTTTTTCTGGTTACTATTTTATTTATTTCCACTCTGATCTTTTATTTCCTTCCTTCTACTAACTTGGGATTAATTTGTTCTCCCATTTCTAGTTCCTTGAAGTGTACAGGTAGGTTGTTTGAGATCTTTCTAATTTCTTAATATATGCATTTATTGCCATAAACTTTCCCCTCAGAACTGCTTGTCCAGCATCCCATAGGATTTGATATGTTATGTTTCCATTTTCACATGATCCAAGATAATTTTTTATTTCCCTTTTGATTTCTTTTTTGACACACTGCTTGTTGATAATTGTATTTCCACATTTGTAAATTTTCCAGCTTTCCTCTTGTTGTTGATTTCTAGTTTCCACCATTTTGGTCAGAAAAGATAGTTGGTGTGATTTCAGTCTTCTTAAATTTGCTAAGACTTGTTTTGTGTCCTATCTTATGATCTATCCTGGAGAATCTTCTGTGTGCACTTAAGAAGAATGTGTATTCTGCTGTTGTTGGATGAGATGTCCTATCTATAGCTATTGTCAATTTGGTCTAAAATATGGTTCAATTCAAAATTTTCCTTGTTGATTTTCTGTATGGATGATCTACCCATTACTGACAGGTACTGAAGTCCCTTATTGTTATTTTATTGTCTCTTTCTCCCTTCAACTCTATTAGTATTTGCTTGATATATTTCGGTGCTCTGATGTGGGTCTGTATATTTACCGTTGTGCTATCTTTTTGATATAATGACTCCTTTATCATTATATAATAATCTTCTTTGTCTTTTGTTACCATTTTTGGCTTAGAGTCTATTTTGTCTCATATATATGTACAGCTATCTCCACTTTCTTTTGGTTTCCACTTGCCTGGAATATCTTCTCTCCTCTCTTCACTTTGAACCTATGTATTTCTTTAGAGCTGAAATGAATCTCCTGTAGGCAGCATGCAGTTGGGTCTTGTTTTATCAATCCAGCCACTCTGTGTCTTTTGATGGATAGATTCAACCCATTTACATTTAGAGTGATTATTGATATGTAAGGACTTACTACTGCCATCTTATTATTTGCTTCCTGGTTGTTTTCATTTCCACTGTTTCTTTTTTTCCTCTGTTTCTGCCTACCTTGTAAATTGGGATTTTTCCATAGTGGTGTGCTCAGTCTCCCCTTTTTTTATGTTTCATGAATCTACTCTAGATTTTTGTTTTGAGAGTATCCATGAGACATCTCATAGACAAAACAGTCCATCTTATGCTGAAGCAACTTATCTTCATTCACCTATATAGGCCACCCTTTATTCCTCTCCTTTTATATTTTTGATGTCACAATTTACTTGGTTTTATGCTGTGTATTTGTTAACAAATTTTATTAGCTATAGTTATTTTTAATACTCTTTTCCTCTAACATTTATAGTTAAATGGTTAACACACCATTCTAATGTAGAGTTAGAGTTTTCTGATTCTGACTGTCCATTTTCACACTTATCAAAGTTTGTGTACTTTCATTTCTTTTCATGTCACTGATAGGCATCTTTTCATTTCAGTTTGAAGAACTCCTTTCAGTATTTCTTGCAAGGAAGTTCTAGTGATGGTGAACTCCTTCCACTTTTGTTTGTCTGAGAAAGCCTTATTTCTCCTCTGTATCTGAAGGATAACTTTGTTGGATAGAGTGTTTTTGCTTGGTTGGCAATTTTTATCTTTCAGCACTTTGAATATGTCATTCCACTCTCTTCTGGCCTATAGAGTTTATGTTGAGAAATCCACTGATAGCCTACTGGGTGTTTCTTTGTAGGTGACTATCTTTTTTTTCCCTGGCTGCCTTAAGATTCTTTACCATTGATTTTTTTTTTGAGGAAGATTGGCCCTGAGCTAACATCTGTGCCCATCCTTCTCTACTTTATATGTGGGACGCCTACCACAGCATGGCTTGCCAAGTGGTGCCATGTCCGCACCAGGGATCTGAACCGGCAAACCCCAGACCGCCGAAGAAGACCGTGTACACTTAACTGCTGTGCCACCAGGCCAGCCCCTGTGTTTGCCTTTGGACCCAAAAATTGTTTGTATTTGTTTTTATTAATTAATAATCTTGCTGCATTTTGTAATCAGAAATTGTGTCATTTCTGTTTTTTGGAATTCTATTATTTTATTATTGCTGCTATAACAAATTGCCACTAACTTAGCATCATAAAACAAGACAAATGTATTTTTTCACAGTTCTGTATGTCAGAAGTCCAGATGGACTCAGACAGTTTCTCTGCTCCATGTCTCATGTGGCCGAAATTAGGTGTCAGCTAGCCTGGGCTTTTATCAAGAGGCGCTGGGAGACAATCTGTTTCCAGGTTCATTGCAGTTGTGGGCAGAATTCAATTCTCTGTGGTTGTAGGACTGAGATTCGGGTCGCCGTGCTGGCTGTAGGCCAAAGGCCAGTCTTTGCTCCTGGAGGCTGCCCGCATTCCTTCTCATGCTTTCCATGCAGCTCCTTTCAGCAATAGCCGGTCAAATCTCTCCCATGCTTTGAATTGGTCTGAATTCTCCTTCTGCCACATCTCTCCAACTCCAGCTGGAGAAAATTCTGTTTTTAAGGGCTCATGTGATTAGACTGGGTCCACACAGATAATCCAAGATAATTTTCCTACGTTCAGGTTTATAACCCAAATCACCTCTACAGAGTCCCTTTGCCATGTAACGTAACACATTTGCAGGTTCTGGGGAATCAGGCACGGACATCTTTTGGGGCCTCCTCTACCTACCACAGTAATTTATCAAGGTTTTTCTTTAAGACCTAACACATGTATAATTTTTAAATGGTCCATGTGCTCTAGAAAAAAAAGGCTATACTCTGTTTTTTTCCCAGAGTTTTACATATGCTCATAAGACCTCCTTTATTCATCATATTGTTCAGATCTCCTATATCTTTTCTTAGTTGTTTACTTGACCCATGTTGGACAAAGAGTAGTGTTACAATCTCCAATTTTTAGGGTATTTCTGTCTATTTCTTTATCTAGTTTCTGCTTTATGTTGATTGCTTTTGTGTTATGTTGGTGTACATATTAACAACTTTATATCTTCATTATAAATTGGGGGCTCCAGCATTATAAATGTCCTCCTTTGTCTGTTAATGATTTGTCTGAATTCTACCTGGTTAGATTTCAAGACGGTGAACTCTACTTTTGTTTGCATCTGTCTGATATAATTTCTTTTTTTTTTTTTTAAAGATTTTATTTTTTCCTTTTTCTCCCCAAAGCCCCCCAGTACATAGTTGTATATTCTTCGTTGTGGGTCCTTCTAGTTGTGGAATATGGGACGCTGCCTCAGCGTGGTTTGATGAGCAGTGCCATGTCCGCGCCCAGGATTCAAACCAACGAAACACTGGGCCGTCTGCAGCGGAGCTCGCGAACTTAACCACTCGGCCACGGGGCCAGCCCCCTGTCTGATATACTTTCTATCCCTTACTTTTTACTTTTAGCCTTTCTGAATCATGTCCTTTTAAGTGTTTTTTCTGTAGATGGCATAGATTTCGATGTTGCTTATAGCCAATCTTTTTATTTTAGTAGGTAAATTGAACCCATTTGCATTTATCAATATGACCAGTACTTTTTATCTCTATCTTTCCAATTATTTCATGTTACATTTACTGTCTGTCTTTCATTAAATGATCTCTTTTGATTATTCTAGTTTAAATTTTTGTTTTTCAGGAGGTGTATATTTTTGTTCTAGCGATGACCTTTTTATAATTCCCCAGGCCCCTTTTTTCTTGGACTTTTTCTCTTGTTTATTATCTTTAAAAAATATTCTTTAACTGTCATCTATTATTTATGGGCCAATCCATGAGCTAATTCAGTCTTCTCCTTTTCTTTCCTTTCTCCTTCTATTTGTTAGTGGTCAAAGCATATAATATTTATATGCTCTTCTTCCACCTTTGTTTTAGTCTTAAATGCTCAGTTTTTTGTAGTCTCCCTGGTCAGCTCTGAAGCTTGTCCTCTAGTTGATTCCCAGTT
Source organism: Equus quagga (assembly GCF_021613505.1). Taxonomy (NCBI): domain Eukaryota; kingdom Metazoa; phylum Chordata; class Mammalia; order Perissodactyla; family Equidae; genus Equus; species Equus quagga. Next base: position 14,203,286 of record NC_060269.1, read on the forward strand.
CTTGCATGTTTAAAACAGATTTTCCATCACTTTGATACAGACTTTGTTTGCTTAATATATTGCTGTTTAAAAGCAGTCTTACATTAACCTGATTTCTTTCCTTTCTAAGTGACTTGGTCTATTTGCCTGGAGACCCAGAGTATTCTTTTTTATTTATCTTTAAAGTCTAATAATTTTACTAGGATGTGGGTCAGAGTTGATCAATAGTTTCAGGTATTTAGTGAAAACAGAACACTTTCAACATGTAGATTTAGGGATGTGTGTGTGTTTAGAAAAGTTTTCTTTAAGTATAGTTTTAAATATTCTCTTTTAACTGTATTTTCCCCCTATTCCAGGACTCAAATTATTTATAATATATATATAGGATCTTCTTTCCCTGTCTTCCATTTCCATTACTTTCTTTTTTTACATTTGCTCATTTCTGTACATTTTTTCACAGTTCCTCACTTCTGTACATTTATTTTTTTCTTTCATTTTTATTGAGATGTAATTGACATACAGCTTTGTATAAGTTTAAGGTATACAGCATAAAGGTTTGACTTACATGTGTTGCAGAAAGATTATCACAATAAGTTTAGTTAATATTTATCACCTCATGTAGATACAAAAAAAAGAAAAAAATTTTTTTCCTTGTGATAACTTTAGGATCTACTCTCTTAGCAACTTTCAAATATACCATACAGCAGTGTTAACGATAATCATCATGTTGTACATTACACCCCCAGTACTTATTTATCTATAATTGGAAATTTGTACCTTTTGACCACCTTCATTCAATTCCCCCACTCCCTACCTCTTCCTCTGGTAACCACAAATCTGATCTCTCTTTCTACGAGTTTGGGTTTTTGTTTTGTTTTGTTTTTTATATTCCATATATAAGTGAGATCGTAGAGTGTTTATCTTTCTCTGTCTGAATTATTTCACTTAGCATAATGCCCTCAAGATCCACCATTTTGTGACAAATGGCAGAATGTCCTCCTTTTTATGGCTGAATAGTATTCCATTATATTTCCACCACATTTTTTTAATCCATTCATCTGTCCGTGGACAACTTAGGTTGTTTTCATGTCTTGGCTATTGTGAATAATGCTGCTGTGAACATGGGGATGCAGATAACTCTTCAACATAGTGATTTTGTTTCCTTCAAATATATAACTGGAAGTTAAATTCCTGGGTCCTATGGTAGTTCTATTTTTAATTTTTTGAGAAAACTCCATACTGTCTTCTCTAGTGGCTGTACCAATTTTCAATCCTAGCAGCCGTGCACAGGGTTCCCTTTTCTTCCCATCATCACAGCATTTTTTATCTCATCTTTTTGAGGACAGCCATTTTAATAATAAGTGTGATGTGATAGCTGATTGTGGTTTTGATTTGTATTTTCCTAATGACCAGTGATGTTGAGCATCTTCTCATATACCTGTTGCCATTTGAATTTCTTCTTTGGAAAAATATCTATTCAGGTCTTTACCCATTTTTAAACTGGATTATTTGTTTTTCTGCTGCTGAGTTGTGTGAATTCTTTAAACATTTTGGATACTAACCTGCTATCAGATATATGACTTCTAAATAGTCTGTCTCATTCTATAGATTACCTTTTCATTTTGTTGATCTTTTCTTTTGCTGTGCAGAAGCTTTTTAGTTTGTTGTAGTTTCATTTATTTTTAAAAAAAATTTTTTTTGCTGCACTTTAGCCGTCATACCCAAAAATTCTTTGCCAAGGCCCATGTCAAGAAGGATTTTTCCTGTGTTTTCTTCTAGAATTTTTATGGTTTTCAGTCTAACATTTGAGTCTTCAATCCATATTGAGTTAGTTTTTGTAAGTGGTTAAGATAGGGGTTTAGTTGCATTCTTTTACATGTGCTTCTCCAATTTTCCCAGTAACATTTATTGAAGACGCTATCTTTTCTCCATTGAGTCTTGGCTTCTTTGTCAGATATTAGTTGACTCTGTAGGCAAGTGTTTATTTCTGGGCTCTTGATTCTGTTCCATTTGTCCATGTGTCTGATTTTTTTTCTGTTGGTCTATGCGTCTGTTTTTATGCCATGGCCATACTATTTTGATTAGCTTTGTAATGTAATTTGAATTCAGGAAGTGTTGTGCCTCCAGCTTTGTTCAGTTTTTCTTAGGATTGCTTTGGCTATTCAGGGTCTCTTTTGGTTCCATCAGATTTTAGGATTGTTTGTTCTACTTCTGTAAAAAATGCTACTGGAATCTTGATAGGGATTGCGTTGAATCTATACCTGGCTTTGGGTAGTTTAACCATTTTAACAATATTAATTATTCCAATCTATGAACACTTGACATCTTTCCAATTATTTATGTCTTCAATTTCTTTCATCAGATTCTTCTAGTTTTCAGAGTAGAGATCTTTCACTGGCTTGGTTAAATTTATTCCAAACATTTTATTGTTTTTGATGCTACTGTAAACGGAATTGTTTCTTTTTCAGATAATTTGTCATTAGTGTATAGAAATGCTGCTGATTTTTGTATGTCAATTTTGTATACTGTAACTTTACTGAATTTGTTGATTAGATCTAATAGTTTTTTTGTGGAGTCATTAGGATTTTATGTATATAAAATCATGTCATTTGCAAATAGAGACAATTTTACTTTTGCCTTTCTGATTTGTATGCCTTTTCTTTTTCTTGCCTGATTTCTCTGGCCAGAACTTCCAGTACTATGTTGAATAAAAATGGCAAGAGTGGGCACCCTTGTCTTGTTCCTGATTTTAGAGGAAAGCCTTTCAGCTTTTCACTGTTGAGTATGATGTCAGCTGTGGATTTGTCATATATGGTCTTTACTCCGTTGAGGTATGATTCCCCATACTGACTTTGTTGAAAGATTTTATCAGACATGGATGTTGAATTTTGTCAAATGCTTTTTTCTGCATCTATTGAGATGATCATATAATTTTTATCCTTCATTTTGTTAATGTGGTGTATAACATTGATTTGTGGATGTTGAACCATCCTTGCATACCTGGAATAAATTTCACTTGATCATGGTGTACGATCCTTTTAATATGCTTCTGTATATGGTTTGTCAATGTTGTGTTGAGGATTTTTACATCTATGTTCATCAGAGAGATTGGCTTGTAATTTTCTTTTCTTACAGTGTCCTTGTCTGGTATTGGCGTCAGGGTAACTCTGACCTTGTAAAATGAGTTTGGAAGTGTTCTCTTTTATTTTTTGGTAGAGTTGGATAATTATCAGTATTAATTCTTCTTTAATGTTTTGTAGAATACAACAGTGAAGCCATCTGGTCCTGGATTTTCGTTTGTTGGAAGATTTTCGATTTCCGAGCCAATCTCCTTGCTAGAAATTTGCCTGTTCAGATTTTCTATTTTTTCATGATTGAGTCTTGGTAGGTTACATGTTTCTAAGAATTTATTTATTTCTTCTAGATTGTCTAGTTTGTTGGTGTATAATTGTTCATAGTGGCCTCTTATGATTCTTTGTATTTCTATGGTATCCATTGTGATATCTCCTCTTTCATTTATAATAATGTTGTTTTGGGTCCTCTCTCTTTTTTCCTCAGTAGTCTAGCTAAAGGCTTGTTAATTTTCTTTATGTTTTCAAAGAATCAACTCTTAGGTTTGTTCATCTTTTTCTATTTTTTTTTCTAGTCTTTAGATCATTTAGTTCTTCTAAATAATCTTTATTATTTCCTTCCTTCTGCTAACTTTGGGCATAGTTCTTTTTCTAGTTCCTTGAAGTATATATTTACATTATTTATTTGAGATCTTTCCATTTTCTTGATGTATGTATTTATAGCTATAAAATTTCCCTCTTAGAACTGCCTTTGCAGCATCCCATAAGTTTTGGTATGTTGTGTTTCTATTTTTATTTGTCTTGAATTACTTGACTTCCTCTTTAATTTCTTCTTTGATACATTGGTTGTTCAGAAGACTGTTGTTTAATTTCTACATGTTTGTAAGTTTTTCCAGTTTTCCTTCTGTTATTGATTTCCCATTTCATACCATTCTGTTCAGAGAAGATACCTGGTATGACTTCACTTGTCTTGAATTTGCTAAGACTTCTTATGTGGCCTAACACACGGTCTATCCTGGGAAATGTTCCATATGCACTGAGAAGAATGTGTATTCTGCTGTTGTTGGATAGAATGTTCTGTATATGTCTATTAGGTCCATTTGTCTTTAGTGTTTCAAATCCATTGTTTCCTTATTTATTCTCTGTCTGAATGATCTATCCATTGTTGAGAGTGGGGTCTTAAAGTCTCCAACTATTATTGTTTTCCTGTTTGTTTCTCCTTTTAGTTCTGTTAGTATTTGCTTTATGTATTTATGCTCTGATGTTGGGTGCATAAATATTTACAATTGTTATATCTTCCTTATCATTGTATAATGACCTTCTTTGTCTCTTTTTATCATTTTTAGTTTAAAGTCTATTTTGTCTGACATAAGTATAGCTACTCTTGCTTTTTTGGGGTTACCATTTGCTTGAAATATCTTTTTCCATCCCTTTGCTATCAGTCTATGTGTGCCTTTAAAGCTAAAGTGAATCTTTTGTAGACAGCATATCACTGGATCTTGTTTTCTTTTGTTTTGTTTTTAATCCATTCAGCCATTCTATGTTTTCTCATTGGAGAATTTAATTCATTTACATTTAAAGTAATTATTGATAGGTAAGGACTTACTATTGCCATTTTGATAATTGTTTTCTGACTGTTTTATAGATCCATTGTTCCTTGCTTCTTATCCTTCTGGCTTCTTTTGTTATTTGATGACTTTTGATGTCAGTATGCTTTGACTTCTTTATCATATTCTTTTGTGTAACTACTACATGTTTTCCCCTTGTGGTTACCGTGAGGCTTATATAAAATATCTTAAAATTATAATACCCGATTTTAAACTGATAACTTAACTTTGACATTATTCCTAAACTTTACACTTCTCCTTCCCTTCACATTTTAGGTTATTGATGATCTAGTTTACATATATTTTATATTTTGTATCCAATAACAGGTTATTGTAGTTATGGTTATTTTCAATATTTTTTTAACTTTTAAATTAGAGTTGTAAGTGAATTATACACCATCATTACCATATTAAAGAATCTCCCTTTGACTGTATATATACTGTTACCAGTGAGTTTTACACTACCTTCATATGTTTTTATGATGTTAGTTAGCATCCTTTTACTTCCTTCAAAGAATTCCTTTTAGGATTTCTTTTATGGCAGGTCTACTGGTGATGAATTGCCTCATCTTTTGTTTGTTTAGGTAAATATTTATCTTTCCTTCACTTCTAAAGGACACCTTTGCCAAGTGTTGTAGTCTTGGTTGATAGTTTTTTTTTTCAATATTTTGAATATATCACCACATACCTTTATTACAGTTTAATTCTATAACTCCATTTTTCCTTCCCACCCAATATCCCTTACTGTTCTTTTGAGCTTACCTATTCTCTCTTGGGTACCCTGTAATTTAGTGTTCATTCTGAGATATTTTTGATTTTTCTATTTATTTTTTTTCCTGAGTTTGGTCAGCATCCATTTATATCTTCCTCTTGTTTTTCCATTTCTATTTTCAGGCTCTGAATTTATGATTTATGCTGATGTCTGATATCAGCAATTGCTTCTTCAATGACATTGAATATTTTTTGAACAGTTGTGCTGGTGTTTCTCTGCTTCATGTTTTTCTTCTTTTAGGTTATCATGCATCAAAATTTTTTGATAATCATTTTCTGCCTTATAATTATTAAAAGTTTTAGTGGGGGCTGAGTGTTGTTTGTTTGTTTTCTGTTCATGTTTATTTGTGTTACATTTTTCTGGACCAGCGATAGCCAAGAGGAGAATTTGGGTGTCTAACTCAGTTCTCATTTCAAGAGTACTCTCTAACATTGCTATAGTGAGTGCAGTTTTTTAATAGTAATTCTCATCATTGTTTGCTGTTCTGTATTTTTCTTAGTTTTGATTCTGTTTTTGTTTTAGTAGGAGCTACTTTCTTTGCTTACCTCCTTTATTTCCCTTCACCACCAAACATTCAGGGCTACCTCCTTATTCCAAGGTGCCTGCCTATCCCTGAAGCAGTTTCCTCCTGTAATGGTTATCTATTACTACATAACAAACCAACCCAAAACTTAATGGTTAAAAATAATATTCTCTCATGATTTTGTGGGTTACCTGGGAATAGCTCAGCTGTAACAGCTTGTCTCTGCTTCACATGGCATCCACTGGGCCCACTCATGCAAGTGCAATTCGGGCTGGAGGATCCAAGATGGCTTTGGCAACCTCAGTCAGGATGGCTGGAATGCTGGGGATATGTTCTCCTTGTGGCACTTTATCTTCCAGGAATTCTCTCCTCTCATGACCTTGCAACATCACGTCCTTTTTGTCTTCATGTAGTTTCCAGTAGGGAAACTGGACTTCTTTACACTGTCACTCAGAGCTCCAACAGGGCACAAATGCAAGCTGAAGGGTCTCTTAAAGCCTAGCCTCAGAGGTTACATAGTCTCATTTCCTCCACATTCTATTTCTCAAATCAAGTCACAGTAGGAACCCCAATTCAAGACTCCATCTCTCAAGGGGAGGAGTGCCAACGTCACATTACCAAAGAAAGCATAAGGAGTGAGAGGGTTGTTATGGCCACCTTTGGAAATGCTTCTCAAGTGCTTGGAAGTGCTTCTCAAGGCTGCTGCCTCTAGTTCCATATACTCCCTAAACTCCTTCCTTTTGACTTCTTCAGAGTCCTTTTTCAAGCCTCTGAGGGCTTAGATATATTTCCAGTATTTCCCAACTTGAGGTAGACCTTCCACTTTTGGAGGTGACCTCTAATTGATGCTGTCTGTGTTCCACTACTGCTATGACCTCATTGTACTTTCATTATCCTCCCTTCTGTGTATTCCCTACTTGACTTCACTCTGTTCTCAGCTCCAGAGGCAACTATATTGCTCTTGGACGATTATTTCCCCTTTAAAGTTTATAAATTTGTTTTCTAGTTGTGCTAAAAGTGACCTACTTATGATGCTATAGGCCATCTTCAGAGAGAGAGAGATGGAAAGATTCAAATTTAGGCAGCTACCATTATCCCATCTAATCTTCCAGTAAGACTCTCATAGTTACAAATCTGAGATAGGAGCATTACAATTCTATACGTTTTAAAAAACGTGTTACATAATTGATATCTAAGTGCTACCTTAAATATTCTTATATATTAAAAATATATTTAAAAGCTCTTATATTTAATAACTAGGCAAAACTCTATACAGAATTCCCAGAACATCTTTGGTTTAGATGCCCCCAAAAGATAATTTTTTTAACATGAGAAAATGAAAATAGAAGTAACAGATGGAAACACTTGCCCCGGATGTTGTCTAGGTTTTTAGTGTACTGATATATTATTTCATTCTGTTGAGCAGCACAAAATGCTTTCCAAGTCTTAGTTACTAGCATGGCAGTGCCGGGGAAAAGAGATCTGCCAGATTTCTTAGAAAGGCTGTTATTTGCCAGGATAGCTTAGCTGAAAAAGAATACACTCTTAAAAGCATTTTGATATTTAAGTAAACTTTTGAAAACTTCAATTATGCTTTTTCCAAGATTAAAATTGAGGAACATCTGATACATAGTATCGATCACTGAATGCTGTATAAATTTTGAAATTTCAAATCCTTTTTACTCATAAAATTTGATTAGCAACCTTAATCCAAGATTTTAAGAATCTTCCAAACTGAATGGTTCTTATTCCAAAGATGAAAATACAGTGCACACAGGAATTAAGTAGCGCTAAGTCAGTGGAGAAAGAATTTTTTCCCTATTAAAGTCTTCCAGTTAGCAACTGAAACTTTACTCAGTGGATTAAAGACAACCTGTTCTTTTCTACTTGTCTAGGTATAGGTTGGGAGAATGTGTTACCTTGGGAACAAAAGGGAGTATGGTTAGCCTGTCTGGAAAGAGGGTATTACCTTGTCAGGTAGATGCAACATCCTTAATTGTTAACAGCGATTGATTGTGCTTTGCTAGGACTGAAATCCCTTGTTACTAAACTGGGGTCTGTGAATCAGCAACCTTGACATCATCTTGGAACTTGTTAGAAATGCATAATCCCAAGTCCTACGGAATCAAAATCTGCATTTTGACATGATCCATGGTTGATTTCTATGCATACTGTAATTTGAGAGTCACTCCTATTCAGTTCTTGAAAGAGCTGAATCTATGGTTAACTCCATGAGAAAGACGTCTGTTAAAGTATGATCACATTTAATCACAACCTATAAAACATTCAGAATTTTTTTTTCAAAATAAAGCCCACAGATTGAGTACCATTTAAATGAAAAACATTGTTGTTGACAGTATACAAAGATCAAGGAGAAAGCCTTTGTCTCTAAAGAACATTACAAACTGGAACAAGAGATAAAAAATAGGGACATATAATCCCAGTTCAAGGCATTTATGAATAATTTCTGTAAGGGAGCTGTGGACTATTAAGGGAGGGCAGCTCTGAGAGAGGTCAAGGAAGACGACATACAGGCGTTAGCATTTGAACTGGTTTTTCAAGGATAAATAGAATTAAAACAAAGAGAGTGATGGTGCATAAAATCATAACAGGCAGGAAAGGAAGGCATTTATCTGAAACACAGGGTACATATAAGGGAACATTAAAAAAAACTAGAAAAGTAGGATAAGACCAGCCACATTATAGGTTCCCTCCCAATTTAGTACCCTCTTCTCATAGTAACAACCATATACCAATGTGTATGATATTTAGGTTGTTTGTGGTAAAGGTGGTGGATTTTGAAATTAGACCAACACGGGTTCAAATCTTAGTCTTGCCACTTATTAGTTATGGGTCCTTGGCTAAATCACTTAAACACTCTGGGCCTCATTAAGCATTTGCTGTATTAATTCATGCATGTAAAATGTTTAACACAATGCCTTCTTGGTACATAATAGTTATTCCATACCATTATTTTCTCCCTGTGGGTTTTGGCATATTGTTAGTTGTTTCACCTGCCAAGTAGAACAGTAAAAATTTCAGGTGTACCTTGGCCTTCAATATCTTTGCTCTGGAGTTATAGAAACCCCAAGTGGAAATGGAAGAAAAGTAAAAAGTACATCTCTCTCTCTCTCTGACAAAAGATATTGTAACAGTTCCCTAACCAAAAGCAATGTAAAATGCCTCAAATCTTAGATATGGAATCATTTGATGTTAGAGGTTCTAACTATGATAAGGTATTAAGTCCCAAAGATGATTTCATTTTCTTATCTGTAAAGTAGGGATAAAGCCTACTTCTCAAAGCTGATGGAAGGATAAGATTACATGTGTATATTTTTACATCATTCAACACAGGGCCTAGCACATAGTTAACATTCAATAAGCAATAGCCGTGATCACGACGATGATGACGATTGCTATTATATCATAAACTGAATAAGTAGCATTTATCCCAATTCTACTTGAGTACACCCATTTTCAAGCTACATAACAAAGCAGAACAGAATGTACCAGACTCAACAATGTTTACACTTTTCTGTCTCTTTGAGCCCAGCAGCTCCTTTAGCTGGGAGATCTTGGGAAGTCTCTTAAAAGTCAGTTCCGCCTTGCCACCGAAACCATCCTTGATGGGATCATGAACAGTTTCCACCTCAGCGAATCCAGTGGTCAAGTCTTGGTCCTCATCTCACTAAACCTTTTGGCAGAATTTTATAAAGCTGGTTACTTTCTCCCTGACACAGTGTCTTTAGCCTCAGTAACGTCACTCTTTTCCTTGGTTTTCTTTCCACATCCACATAACTCACTCTTCTTTCTACTATACTTTTGTGAGTGCTTCCTCTTTTCTTGACTTCTCCATGTTGGAGTACTCCAGGGATAGGCACCTTTTCTTTCTCTCCTTTATCTACACTGATTCCCTGCTGATTACTTTCAGAGCCATGGCTTTCAGTGTAATGATATACAGACAATTACCGAATGTCCATTTCTAGCCCTGGCCTCTCTCCTTAGCTACAAACTCATCTCATGCCCCATATCCAATTTACCAACCTGTTTCCTGGGGCTGCTCTACGAAATTACCACAAACTAGGTAACTTGAAACAACAGAAATTAGTTCTCTCACAGTTGCAGAGTTGAATTCTGAATTCAAGGTTTTCTCAGGGCTGCTTCTCTGAAAACCGTAAGAGACGATTCTTCCTTGTCTCTTCCAACTTCCGGTGATTCCAGGCTTTCCTCGGCTTGTGGTTGCGCAGCTCTAATCTCTGCCTCCACATTCACATGGTCTTTTCTTCTCTCCATTGTCTGTGTCTTCTCCTCTTTTGTCTCTTCTAAGGACACTGTCATTGGATTCGGAGCATACCTGGATAATCCAGAAGGATCTCATATAGAGATCTTTAACTTACTTACATCTGCAAAGACTCTTTTTCCAAATAAGGTCATAATCACAGGTTCCAGGGGTTAGGATATAGACATATCTTTTTTAGATGTCACCATTCAACCTGCTACACAGCTCATCTGTGGACTCTACTTTCAAATATATCCCAATTTCCACCATTTCCCACCCTCTCCACAGCTTCTAATCCAAGCCACCATAATCTCTTGTGTAGACTCTGCACGCCTACTCTCGAGTCTATTCTCTCTACATGGCAACCAAAGTGGCTTTTAAAAATGTAAATAGGATCACATCTCTTCCCTCCTCAAATTTCTTCAATATTTTCCCATCACTCTTAAGATCCGAAGTCTTCACCAAAGGCCTCCGAGGCCCTGCAGGGTTTAGCCTCTCCCTATTCCTCCAAGTTCCTCTCCTACCACAAGCCTCTGTGATCACTCTACTTCAGCCACAGTGCTTTCTTGGTCTTCCTCGACTACGGCAAGTGTGTTCCTCTGAGGCCAGGGACATGCTTCCTCCAGAGCTCTACCAGGTTCTCCACCTTACTTCCTTTAGGTTGCTGCTCAAGTAGCATGTCTTATATGCCCTTTGTTATGTTGAGGTACATTCCCTCTGTACTCACTTTCTTCCAAAGTTTTTATCATACATGATTGTTGAATCTTGTCAAAGGCTTTTTCTGCATCTTTTGAGATAATCATGTGACTTTTATCCTTCATTTTGTTAATGTGTATCAGAGTAACTGATTTGCAGATGTTGAACCATTCCTGCATCCCTGGAATAAATCCCACCTGATCATGGTGTATGATCTTTTTAATGTATTGTTGAATTTATTTTCCTAATATGTTGTTCAGAATTTTTGTGACTATGTTTATCAGGTATATTGGCCTGTAATTTTCTTGTGGTGTACTTGTCTGGTTTTGGTATCATGGTGATGCTGGCTTCACAAAATGAATTTGGAAGAGTTCCCTCCCCTTCTATTTTTTGGAAAAGTTTGAGAAGAGCTGATATTAGTTCTTCTTTAAATGTTTGGTGGAATTCATCAGTGAAGCTGTTTTGTCCGGGACTTTTGTTTCTTGGGAGATTTTTGATTGCTGATTCAACCTCCTTGCTAGTAAGCAGTCTGTTCAAATTCTCTATTTCATCATGATTTAGTCTTGGTAAGTTGTATGTTTCTAGGAATTTATCTATTTCTTCTAGGTTTTCCAAATCATTAGGTTATGATTGTTCATAGTAGTCTCTTATGATTCTTTGTATTTCTCTAGTATCAATTATAACATCTCCTCTTTCATGTCTGATTTTAATTATTTTGGCCCTCTTTTTTTGGGGGGGAGTCTAGACAAATGTTTGTTTATTTTGTTTGTCTTTTCAAAGAACCAGCTTTTAGTTTCATTGATGTCTATTGTCTTTGTCTCTATTTCATTTATTGCCATCTAATCTTTGTTATTTCTTTTCTTCTACTAACTTTGGACTTCCTTGTTCTTCTTTTTCTAGCTCCTTGAGGTGTAAAGTTAGGTTGTTCTTGTGAGACTTTTCTTGTTTCCTGAAGTAGGCATTTATTGCTTTGAACTTTCCTCTTAGAACTACTTTTGCTGCGTCCTATAAATTTTGGTATGTTACATTTCCATTTTTATTTGTCTCAAGGTATTTTTTCTTTATAATTATCATTTTTTTAAAGATTTTATTTTATTTTTTTTCCTTTTTCTCCCCAAAGTCCCCCAGTACATAGTTGTATATTCTTCATTGTGGGTCCTTCTAGTTGTGGCATGTGGGATGCTGCCTCAACGTGGTTTGATGAGCAGTGCCATGTCCATGCCCAGGATTCGAACCAACGAAACACTGGGCCGCCTGCAGCGGAGCGCACGAACTTAACCACTCAGCCACACGGCCAGCCCCTACCAAGGTATTTTTTGATTTCACCTTTGACTAACTGGTTGTTCAGTAGCATGTGGTCTAATCCCCACATATTTCTGAAATTTCCAGTTTTCTTCATGTAATTTCTCGTTTCATACCATTGTGGTCAGAAAAGATGCTGCATGTGATTTCAATCCTCTTAAATTTATTAAGATGTGTTTTGTGGCCTACTATATGTTCTATCTTGCAAAATGTTCCATGTATACTGAGAAGAATATGTATTCTGTTGCTTTTTTATGGAATGTTCTCTAAATTTCTATTAATTCCATCTGGTCTGTCTTTTTAAGGCTGATGTTTCCTTACTAATTTTTCTTCTGGATGATCTATCCATTGATGAAAGTGGAAAATTAAAGTCCCCTCCTATTATTGTATTGCTGGCTATTTCAAACTTTATGTCTGTTAATATTTGCTTTATATATTTAGATGTGCCTATGTTTTGTGCATAAATATTTATAAATGTTATATCTTCCTGTTGGAGTGATCCTTTTATCATTATGTAACACCCTTGTCTCTTATTATAGTCTTTGTTTTAAAATCTATTTTGTCTGGTGTAAGTACGGCTACTCCAGCTTTCTTTTGGCTTCCATTTGTGTGAAATATCCTTTTCCATCCTTTCATTTTCACTCTATGTGTGTCCTTAAATCTAAAGTGAGTCTCTTGCAGGCATGATATAAATGGGTGTTGTTTTGTATTCATTCAGCCACTCTATTTCTTTTGATTGTGGGATTTGGTCTATTTACATTTAAAGTAATTATTGATAGGTATGTGCTTATTGCTATTTTGTTAATTGTTTTCTGGCTGTTTTTGTAGTTCCTCTCTGTACCTTCTTCTCTTGTTCTCTTCCTTTACGGTTTGATGAATTTCTTTAATGGTATGATTATATTTCTTTATCTTTGTGATCTGCTATAGATTCTTGCTTTGTAGTTACCATGAGGCTTACATATAACAATTTATATCTATAACAGTCTATTTTAAATTGATAACTTAAGTTTAATCCCCTTGTAAAGCTCTACATTATTGCTGTCCCGCCATGTTGTATATTTTCAATGTCACCTTTTACACATTTTTGTCTTGTGGAATCCTTAACTAGTTATTGTAATCATAGTTATTTTTACTACTTTTGTCTTTAACCTTCATACTAGCTTTATAAGTGATTAATCTACTACCTTTACTATATCTTTACCTTTCCAGTGAGATTTATTCTTTCATATGTGCTCTTGTTACTAATTTGCACCCTTTCTTTTCATCTTAAAGAAGTCACTTCAACATTTCTTATAAGGCCAGTTTAGTGGTGATGAATTCCTTTAGCATTTGCTTGTCTGAAAACTCACTCTCTCTCTCACTTCTGAATGACAACTTTGCTGAGTAGAGTATTTTGGTTGGCAGTTTTTTCTTTCAGCACTTTGAATATATTGTGCCACTCCCCTCTGGCCTGCAAAGTTTCTGCTGAAAAATCTGGTGACAGTCTAATGTGGGTTACCTTGTATGTAACAAGTTATCTTTCTCTTGCTGCTTTTAGTAGTCTCTCCTTGTCTTTAACTTCCGACATTTTAACTATAATGTGTCTTGTGTGGGTCTATTTGGGTTCATCTTCTTTGGAACTCTTTGGGTTTCCTGGATCTGGATGTCTGTTTCCTTCCCAAGTTAGGGAAGTTTTCAGCCATTTTTTCTTCAAATAAGATTCCTGCCCCTTTCTTCTCTCTTTACCTGGGACTTATGTTGTCCCATAAGTCTTAACTTAGTTTCACTTTTTTCATTCTTTTTTCTCCTTGCTGCTCTGATTGGGTGAGTTCCACTGCCTTACCTTCGAGTTGACTGATCCTTTCTTCTGTCTCATCTAGTCTGCTGTTGAACCCTTCCAATGTATTTTTCAGTTTATTTATTGTGTTCCTTAGTTCTGTGACTTATATTTGGTATTTTCTTATTTTCTATCTCTTTGTCGAAGTTCTCACCATGTTCACCCATTCTTTTCCCCACTTCAGTGAACATCTTTATGACCATTATTTTGAACTCTTTATCAGATAAATTACTAGTCTCCATTTCATTAAGGTTCTTTCTGAGGTTTTACCTTGTTCTTCCATTTGGAACATACTTCTTTGTTCCTTTGTTTTGCTTAACTCTCTGTGTTGGTTTCTATACAGTAGATAAAACAACCACCTCTCCCAATCTTGAAAGAGTGGCTTCATGTACAAAATGAGCCTTGTCATTCAACCTTCCTCAGCTCTTACTTGTCTCTCCAACTTTTGTGCTTATCCATGCAGCCTATCATAGTTTTAATAGTTCCCAGTGTTTGAGGAAGTGCCAAGACCTGTTGGTGTTGCAAAGGGAAGGATCTCAGCACTGAGATTTAGGCTGACTAGAAGCCTGACTCACAGGCATCAGCTTTTAAAAGTATGAAAATGTACATAGTCCTGTGGCACTGCAAGTGTAATCCCCACTGGCCACTAGAACCAGGTATCCTGGAGGTGTGTGGCAGCCACAGAAATCAGCGCTCTGACAAGTGCATAAGTTCTTGTCTGGGTGATGCCAGCAAGCTGGAGCAAGGCAGAGGGAAAGCACCAAGATGGCATCCACAGCCTATGTTCCTTGAGAGCAGCTCCATAAGCCACTAAATGTGTGCCAAACTTGAAGCCTGCCCCTCAGGCCAAAGCACTAGAACAAGCAGAGGCCTCCTTCACAGAAAGACGGGGAAGTATGTCCTCAGTCTGCTTATGTGCAGTGCCCTGGGAGTGGTGGCCTGCCAAGAACCATCTCACTGATTGCCACAGTCCCATGGGACCCAGGAATGCAAATCTCCCACAGCCACCAGAGCCAGGCAATGAAGGGCCATCCCCTAGGCAGCAGCTGCAAAAACCATGGCCCCAGGCATGTGTAAAGCTCCCCTCCAGGAGATGCTGGTGCTGTGCAGCACAGCAGAGGGTGAGCACCAAGATAGTGCCCACCCTCTGAGTTCTGGAAAGAATTACAGTCAGCCCCAAGATGGGTATTTAATTAGAAGCCTGCCCTCAGGCTGCAGTCATGATGACTAGCTAATAAGCCTCCTTCACAGAAAGATTGAGCTTCTGGGGGTGGTATCTGTTTAAGAACTCTCTCCATTGGCTACAGTCCTGTGGGACCCACAACTGTAAGCCCTACTGGCCACCAGAGCCAGGTGATGTAGTGGTCTCCCCTGGCAGTAGCCACAAAAATAGGGACACCAGATGCATGTAAAAACTCCCTTCCAGGAGATTCTGGTGCTCTGGAGCATGGCAAAGGGAGAGCGTGAGATGGTGCCCACCAGTCTCCATCCCGGGAGGATGTTCAGGCAGGCTCCTACATATGTGTATTAGATTAGATGCCCACCTCTTAGGCTGATGTTTTAATATGAGCAGGTGAGCCTTCTCCACTTTAAGTCTGGGCACAAATGGCTGCCTCTGAGCTGGGCCTTGGGGTGGGTGAGTCCAAATGTGCTACTCTAAGACCTTGAAGGGTGGTTTTTCCAGTCACTAGAGTCTTGTGGGTCTTGGGACATGAGTCCCATTGGTTTTCAAAGTTAGACGTTTTGGAGATTCGTCTCTCAAGTGCATGTCTTAGAAGTTGGGATGCCTGATGTGAGGTTCAAACCCTTCATGCCTCGGAGAGAAGCTCTGGATTTTGAATTTCCTCTCGGTGTAGGACACTGAGCCTGGGGTGGGGTTTAAGGTTAAATTGTGTGCCAGCTTCTCCTACCTGCTTTGATGTGGTTTTCCTCTCATTTGTGGGATGTGTAGTATTCACTCAGCCAGGTTTTAGGTTTTACTTTTTTTAGGGGAAATTTTTCCGTATGTAGCTGTAGACTCAATGTGTTCAGGGGAGGAGGTGAGTTCAGGATCTTACTCCATTACCCTCTTGAGTCAGAACTCCAGGACTTATAACCAAAAGTTTGTACCTTTTGACCACCTTCACCATTTCACCCCTGTCTTGAAACCACCATTCTGTTCTCCAAGTTTGGTGTTTCCTTTTTTAGATTCCACATGTAAGTGAGATCATACAGTATTTATCTTTCTCTATCTGACATTTCATTTAGCATAATGAAATATGGACCTTAAGACCCACTCATGTTGTCACAAATGGCAGAATTTCCTTCTTTTTTATGGCTGAATAATATTCTATTGGGTGTATATACCACATTTTTTTATCCATTTGTCTATTGACGGACACTTAGGTTGTTTCCATATCCTGGCCATTGTAAATAATGTTGCAACAAACATGGGGGTGCAGATATCATTTTGAGACAATGGCTTTGTTTTCTTTGTATAAATACCCAGAAGTAGAATTGCTGGACCATATGGTAGTTCTGTTATTTTTTTTGTAAACTCCATACTGTTTTTCATAGTGGCTGCATCAATTTACATTCCCACCACAGTGCACAGGTTTCCCTTTTCTCCACATCCTTGCCCACACTTGTTATTTTTCGTCTTTTTGATGATAGTTATTCTAACAGGTATGAGGTAATATCTTACCGTGGTTTTTGATTTGCATTTCCCTAATGATTAGTGATGTTGAGTACCTTTTCAGGTACCTGTTGATCTGTGTGTCTTCTTTGGAAAAATGTCTGCTCAGATCCTCTGCCCATTTTTCAATTGGATTTTTCCTTTTGCTATTGAGTTATATGTATTCTTTACATATTTTGGATATTAACCCCTTCTCCAGTATATGGTTTGCAAATATCTTCTCCCAATTGTTAGGTTGTCTTTTCATTATGTTGATGGTTTCCTTTACTGTACAGAAGCTTTTTAGTTTGATGTAGTCCTACTTGTTTGTTTTTCTTTTGTTGCCTTTGATTTGATGTCAAATCCAGGAAATCATTGCCAAGACTGATGTCAAGGGTAGCATGTCTTAAAGAAGTTCTCTCTGACCATTCTTTCTAAATAACCTCACCTTGTCACTCTCTATTGTCTTATCCTGCTTTATTTTTCTTTGTAGCACTAATCACTACCTGGTGTTTTATGTTCCCTTTCCTGCCCCTGGTAGGACAACTTCTCGAGGGCTGGGGCTTCATCTTATACACCTGTCTCTCCATTACCTATAGCAGTCTCTGAAAGATCGTAGAAATGTCAAAATTACTTGCTGAATGAACGAAAGAACAGTTCCCATAATAAGCCAACGAGGCAAGAGATTCTGGGGTGGCGATGGAGGCAGACTAGTCTAAGACATACTTTTCTTTATGAGTCTATTAATTTTATGTTGCACTTGTACAACAGATAAATAGGCAATTTCCCCCCTCATTGCCTCTTCTCCTTTTTTTGTAAATAAGACAATATATCCTAGACATCGCTATTGATCTGAGTGATGAAAGTAAAAGGTAAACTTGAGGTAATTATCTAATTCAAAATACAGGTATATTTGTCATTTCAACTATCTGAATATTCAGAAATTTTTTTTAGGGAGGCTTCAAATATTTCAACAGTGGCTCTGGGTTGCCTTGTAAATACTACCTTGGAAAAGAGGACATATATTAACTAACATGCTCTTTCACCTCCCGCTCCCCTTGTATATATTTTACCAGTTTCCTTTCACCCAGGATTCAGCCATTGAAAGAGAGAGGCTCCTCCCTGTTTGGAAATTTACTTGATATTTTCATTCCTATTAAAAGCAGTGATCCTGAGGTTACATAATGAGTCACTTAGGAACTGAGACAAAACATGGATGTAGGCTGCCTACTGTTTAATCTGGACATAAAACCTGACATTTAACAAAGTCTTATTTTTAATTTTCCCCTCTCACAGCAATTAGTCTGTAACAGGGCTATCAGTGTTCTTATTATAGGTGAACTGCAATTTTCTCTGTCCTTGAATTTGATGGTGGATCTGTGCTAGATAGATGAAAAGCAGTCCTGAGCCAAGATGACGCTGGCAAATCTGGGGATGTGCACCCCTACCTCCTACCACCCATAGAGTCATGGGTCTCCGGAGGAAGAGGACAGCCATCTGAACTGAACAATATCTGTAGGAGTATTTTTCTGGTAATAATTTAAAATTTTCATACGATGTTTTTTTATATAATTCTTAAAGACAGGATCCAGATTTCAAAGATGTCATACATCTATAATGGGCCTCAGAATACCAAGACCCGGGGCTGCATCTTTACTCTTTTCTGTGGCAAGAAGTGTTTCCATGGAGACATTTGAACATCACTGGAAGATATCACTGTGTTCCAGAAGTTGGGTCCAAAGCATAACTGTACCTGAATTTCCACTTTGAAGGGTTATCCCACTCAAAGCTTTGAGTTAGCATTTACATAAAATTATAAAATACTTACATGATGTCTGCAAATTAAAAAGCAGCTAGAACAGGTAACATTTCGTCAAAAGGCATTTTAGACAGTTTAGGGCTTGGAGATACAGTGCAGAGCTTCTTAAATAGTGCTTCTTTAGAATCCCAGTGTGCAATACATTGGACAAATGGGTTTAAATTTAATGCTGGATGCTGGCATTTTCTTCAGCGTAAAGAAAATAGTCAGAGGATAAAATATTTGGAATTTTAAAGTTATTTTCAATCACTTTTTCATAAACTCTTGGTCATGTTAATCATTTCTTTATCTACTATTAAGTGTTATCATGTGACTAATGGACATATTAAATTACTTTTAGTGATTGTTATTATTACATAACCTAATTGTAAATGTGTTACCCATTAATTTGATGGAATTAAATAGATGCGTATTTCACAAAACTACACTGACTTCCAGAAACTGTCCTGCCTGAACAAGTTTGAGAAATGACTTATCAAGTCCAGTTACCTTGTTTTATGATTAAACTCAGATATTATATGGAAATAAGGTCACAGCAAAAAACATTAGACTAGAACCTGGGTCTTCCACCTCATAGTAATCCGTTTCTTTTATTTCACTTGATATTTTTGTGGACTACAGAGATGTTTATTTCTTATGCTAGATGTCAAACCTATGGTGAATTTTAGCCTTTTGCGCATAGTAAAAGGGAAAACACACACAGCTACATTTGCCCTAATTGACAATTGTGCCTTCTCTGGAGAATTTGTAGATGCAAAAGTGAGTGCAGTTTAGACCTAGTAGCATGCTTATAAAAGTCAAAATAAAGCAAGGATAACCATCCATGGACACAAGAAGAAAAGAACATTCTCACATCCCCAAGTATCCACATGTGCTGTGACATTTGACTACAAGAATAATCAAGACAGCCAGGAGGAAAGAAGATAAAGGCCACCAATGAGTACTTTGGTTTCCCAAATTAGAGACAGTAATCTCCAATTTTTAAAAAGGTGAAGGATGTCTGCACAGAATTTTGGAGCATATGACAAAGATTAGGATCCGAGATGGACTAGAGCTCACATTCGTCTTCATCTCTAAGTCCCTCTTTGACCTTTTCCCCAGCAACTTCACAGGGGAAAGCACCACCTGCAGCAGACAGGGTGACATTTGTGGTCAACCTTAGTGCTGGGACCAAACGAGAGCAAGGTCACCTGGCTCCAGCGGGGAGCTGCCACGGACTAGTTTTGCAAAGGAAGGCAGTTCGGCTCTCTGGGCTTCCATTTCTACATGGGGGAAAAGATGTGTTTTTGAAACATCTCTGCCAGCTCTACAATCTAGAAAGAGATTAAAAGGATGTCTTCTCATCTCTGTTTCCCAAAGATACTTTATCATCTTCTTCTGGCTTGGGACAACAGAATCTATTGTTTACTGAATTCAGATAATCAGTCAATGTTTAAGGGTAGTGAGTATGCTCATGCCTCTGTTAATGAAAAAGAACCCCAAAGATACATTTATTGATCAGAAATTTAATGTGTTGTTGTCAGTGCCATTGAGTCTATTCCACATCCTGGCAAACCTGTGGACAGCAGAGTGGAACCCTGCTGGGTCTTTTTGCGCCATCCTCTCCCCTTCTGGTGCTGTATCAGACAATACCCACTGCTATTCATAGGGTTTTCATGGCCAATTTTTTTGGAAGTGGGTGACCAGGTCCTTCTTCCTAGTTTGCCCTAGTCTGGAAGCTCTGCTGACACCTGTCCCCCAGGGGTGACCCTGCTGATATTTGAAATTTAGTTTACCAAAAGTAAAATATTACTAGATTATACTACATTCTAGGGATTCAGAAAAGTTGCATTAAATGCTAACTGAATTAATATCATCTGTTTGGGGGAAGCAAACAATGCGAGCTGGCAATCTTGGGACAGAGAGACGGGTTACATTAAGTAAAGGAGTGTCTGTATTATGTGCAATACTAACAGCTGATGTTTGAGCGTCTATAATGTGTTAGAGACTTTGCATACGTTCCTTCTCTCTCAAGCCATAAAATATTGTTTTCTTTTCAGCTGAAAAAACCGAGTCTCACAACTCAGCTCAAGCCCAGGTCTGGGTGGCCCCCAAAGCCCGTTCCACCTACACACTGCCTCCCCTGCCCAGAGGGGAAGTGGGAATAGGGGCTGGGAGGAAATCTAGAAAGAGAAGAGGAAGAGCGATGGTGGGCAAAGGAGGCTCCAAATTTCAAAACCTAAAGGAAACAGATGCCTTTACTCCCTGTACCTCCCAAAAATTGATCTCTAACAGTACAAATGCGATTCCATGAATGCCGCCTGCCCCACCAAGTATCTCCCCACTTGCTTATAGATGTCCAATGTAGAGTGAATGGCATTAGAGATTAAAGGTGTAAAATGGAAATAAAGGTTGGTATTTGGATGAACGATATCAGAACCTTCCCTGTTTTACCATAGAAAAGGCAATGACTTTTTAAAAAATTTGACACAAGAAAATGTACAAATAGAAGATAAAACTTGAAAATTACAACTTTGTCTAGTTCAAACTTATGAGCAGCTGAGAGTGGCTACTGGGAGCTACACAGGGATTTGATGATTCAGGCCTGTGGACTGTGCAACTTTGCTGACATGATGTGTTAATTTTGAGTTGAACTATTTTAAAACCTTTTTTGATAAATGAATTTCATTCCTAGAATATCTATTAATCAGGGTTTCACTGTATTCCCAATGTTCTTGGAGCTGTGGGGAATATTAAAGGAGCAATCAGAAATTAAATTCGGTGCTTTCTTCTGCTCAGCAGGAAGAATTTAACTACGGTGATTACATAATCTCTGATTTTTCTCAGAGTCCCCTTATAGAGACTCAGGTTTGATAAAATTCTGATTAACAGTTCAGTGTGTTTGGGAATCCAAAGACCCAGTGGTAAAATGAAGTCTGTCCAAACCCCCCTCCCTGAATTATTATAGGAACAATTAATTTCTATTGAGACTAAAGGGTAAAGGGGAGTAGCTGGCACATTAATTCAGCTTTATACACTTCAATGAAAAAGCTGTTTTTTTTCCTGATTCATTGGTTTTTATTGCTTAAAGATGTGAAAAATAAAAAAGAAACACATCAAAGCAAAAATATCTTTATAGTGGCCTTTCATTCCTCAGTTTAGCTTATTTTTTATACTAAAAACAGCAATAATTACATGTTTCTCTTCTTCCTCCATCTGATGTGTTTAGAATGTGTTCCATAAAAGTAAGAAGTGCTAAGTTTAATAATTTAAACTTGGAATATTTTCAGTATTTTTGCCTCAAAAAAAACCCCCACATCATTTAACTAGCAGCTCATTAATGCCTGGGATCTTCACCTTTTCTCTTTTTATTTTTTGTGTTTTATCCTTCTCGCTGTTTATTAACCTAAGAGGCCAGTCTGAGAGGAGCGAAATGGGGGAGGGAGATTCTTGCCAGCCCCTTTGGTTCTCCGGGGTAGAAAAATGGTAAGATCTTCCTCTCTCACCCTGAAGATCAGAGATCCCTGAAGGGCATCCCTGAAGAATCACATATTAGCAGGACTAACTAACAGCATAGCAGGGTTGAGTCAGCAGCCAGATAATAGGAGGCCGAGGGTTTAGAGACTGAAGCCCAAGCGTGTGTAACTGATGGCCACTTTCCATCATCATAGCTAAGCTGAAAAATTCAGTAAGCATTTGGCCGTATTTTACTACACTATGTTTCAAAGAATAGTGGCTTTATGGATCTAATCAATTAAGCAAGATTTATTTTTTTATTATTTTTTTTAAATATTGGCACCGGTTGCCAATCTTCTTTTTTTTTCCTGCTTCTTTCTTTTCCTGCTTTTTTCTCCCCAAATCCCCCCAGTACATAGCTGTATATTTTAATTGTGGATCCTACTAGTTGTGGCATGTGGGACGCTGCCTCAACATGGCCTAATGAGTGACGCCATGTCCACACCCAGGATCCGAACCCTGGGCTGCTGATGTGAAGTGCACGAACTTAAACACTCAGCCACGGGGCCAGCCCCGCAAGATTTATTTTTAAATCCAACAAATATTGAAATTTTCCATGGGCCAGGCCCTGGGTTTGTGCGCTCAAATACATTATCTTGTTTAATTCTTATAATAAGAAATATTTGAACATGTATTAAGGTGATACGAGCTTAATAGTAAAGTAGAATGAGATAAAACTGCACGCAAGTTAGGAATTTGATTATTTTCTTAAAGCCAGAAAGGTGAGAATTCCCAGATGTCTAGCAAAGGACATGGAGAATACTAGCCACCATCACAGGCTATAGGCTGGAAATTGTGGACAGAATATGCAGGTACAGGAGTTCCTCATGCTTTTCCCATTATGTGGAGAGGCCTACTTGAGCTGGAAGCAACTGGACACATCAAGGATCCCATCTCCAGTAAGGAGCCCTACTGTTATTCTCTCATTTTGTCAGACAAACATGCGAATGGCTATGTAGATAGGGGGCGAACAATGTAAAGTTTGGGTGCCAACAGCCCAACATCTGGAGACAAGAGAGAAATTGAAATCATGTGCAGCCCCTCCCATTGGCCATGGGGGTGGGGAGGCCCTGACCCATCTAATTCTAACTCACTGTCTATGTGTTCATTAACCAGGCAATCCTGTTTGACTCAACACATCATAAACCTGCATAGATTTTCCTTTTGTTCCTTTCTATAATCCATCATAGTTTTGCAAACTTTGGTATTCACAAGAATTTCCATATAGGTTTGCATATATAAAGCCATGTTTACTGGATTTGGTACTGTGTCCTTCCAAACTGCAACTGTGAACATCACGGATGAGGAGAAGAGGAAGAGAATGCACACAAGGTGGGCCAGGCACCATTTAAGCAGTACCTAATACCCCACGGTGGTTGTTATCTCCTTGCCAACTGGAAGTCAGAATGAATATTAACTTGCCCGGGTCACATCACTAGTGATGCAGCAGGAATTTGAACCAAGTCTATGTATCTCAAAAGCCCAAATTCTTTCTAATTTCCATTTTTCCTAGGCAGGTGGGCATCGACCTGGGAGAAGTCACTTCAATGAAAGGAAGGAAAGGGATCTGCTTGGGGGTAGGAGGTAATCAGTAGGTGCTGCATAAAACAAGATGTGCGAAGTTAGACTTCACCACCTCACAATCTTGCCTTCAGCAGTCTTCACTGTTAACAGTCATCTCACGGGGCACCTTGGGAAGAGAGTTTGCTCTGGGTAGGTTTTCTGTGTATAAAATATCAACAGCCAAAAATGGATGTGTGGAATCACCTCACACATTACAATCCTTGAGAGCCACAATTTTCTTTGTTTCTCAGCAGGCCAAAGCAGTTTTAGGGTGTGTGGGGGTGTGTGTGTGTGTAATAACAGTAATAATTATAGTGGTATTAAGTAGATATAAGCAGCTGTGCTTTCATATTCTTACAGTTTAAGATGGAAAAATACCCACACCAGTAGAAGTCTTTTAAACTATTAAACTTTGATTTTAAATTTCCATACTGTAGAAGCAGAACAGACATTTTAAAAGAGGATAATAGGGGAGATCTTGTCAAGATGGCAGCATAGGCAGACTCTGGACTCACCTCCTGTCATGAAAACAATGAGGTTACAGCTATTCTTGGAAAGATTACCCCAGAGAGAGAACTGAAAACTGGATAAAAAGAGCCCCCACAACAAGGGACAGCCCTGACTGAGGTGGAAGAGGCAGAAATTCCTTCTGGAGAGAAAAAAAAGCCCACCCTCTTGAGCCGTGAAGCCTCACAGCCAGGTAGGAGCCACCCTAAGGTATGCAGCCCTCCCTGGAGGAGCGGGGCACCTGAGCAAGGGAGTGTTACCACGATAAGTGTCCTTCAGACTCAGCACAACTCAGGCCAAGTTCCTGCTATCTGGCTTGGCTGGCTATTACTATGATAGGGAATATGCCTAGAAAAGCTATCGACAAATAAGTGGAATAAAGCCACTCTTAAAGGGCCCACACACAAATTGACCCATCTCAGAAAGCAGCCTAAAATCACCAGAAATAAAGGTGCACAGTCCTTTGGTAGAAAGAGACTCACCTGGTAGGCTCTGGGTGTGTCTTGGTGAAAGGTGAGACCTCTCCAGAGACTAAGACATTGATGATGGCCATTGTTGTGACCCAGTACAAGCATGCTGACACACACACTAACAGATGCCATTGGAGCTCTTCCCCTGGCCTGATTGCCCAGGGGTCTGTCACACCCACTAGGGCGCATACTTAATCCAGTTCAGCCAGGGCAGGCAGCCCACACTAGGGATCAGCCCCACTCAACAACAAGCCCTCAGGCTACTTATTGGCCTTCATAGACTGGCTGCCTTGATCCTCTGCAGGCAGGCGAGTGTGTCCACTTCTGTGGGGCAGGGCCTATGTGAGGAGCAGGTGAAGTGTAGGGGGTGTTGGTGGAGCGTATGGGGGCCTCTGCAGTGGGGCAACAAGGTATGCTCCAGGGGCTGGGACATGTGCACAGGCCAGAACTGTCTTGACAGTGTGTGTGGACCTGTGTGGGGGGGTGGGGCTTATCAGTGGCAAAAGACCTGTGCTTCACAAACAGCCACAAAAGGTATTGGCCCCTGAAAAATTTGGGTGCCTGAAAAAAGCCTGAAAAAATTGGGTGCTCTCATGCCAAGGGCCAGCCCCACTCAGCTGCAATCCTGAGAGAGCTGACAACAGCTCTGGAAAAAGAAGAACAAACAAAGCCCAAAATCACTAGAAGGAAGAAAATAATAAAAATCAGAGCAGAAATAAATGAAATAGAGACTGAAAAAAACAGTAGGAAAAAATCAATGAAACCAACAGCTGGTTCTTTGAAAAGATAAACAAAATTGACAAGCCTTTAGCTAGACTCACCAAGAAAAAAAGAGAGACATCTCAAATGTATAAAATCTGAAATGAAAGAGGAGAAATTACAATGGACACCTAAGAAATACAAAAGATCATAAGAAAATACTATGAAAAGCTATATGCCAACAAATTAGATAATCTAGAAGAAATGGATAAATTCTTTTTTTTTTTTAATTAATGTTATGATAGATTACAACCTTGTGAGATTTTAGTTGTACATTTTTGTTAGTCATGTTGTGGGTACACCACTTCCCCCTCCGTACCCTCCCCCCACCCCCCCTTTTCCCTGGTAACCACCGATCAGATCTCCTTCTCAATATACTAATTTCCAGCTATGAGTGGAGTCATATAGAGTTCGTCTTTCTCTGACTGACTTATTTCGCTTAACATAATGCCCTCGAGGTCCATCCACGTTGTTGTGAATGGGCCAATTTCGTCTTTTTTTATGGCTGAGTAGTATTCCATTGTGTATATATACCACATCTTCTTTATCCAATCATCAGTTTCTGGGCATGTAGGCTGGTTCCACGTCTTGGCTATTGTAAATAATGCTGCGATGAACATAGGGGTGTAACGGACTCTTGAGATATCTGATATCAGGTTCTTAGGATAGATACCCAGTAATGGGATGGCTGGGTCATAGGGTATTTCTATTTTTAACTTTTTGAGAAATCTCCATACTGTTTTCCATAGTGGCTGTACCAGTTTGCATTCCCACCAACAGTGTATGAGGGTTCCTCTTTCTCCACAACCTCTCCAACATTTGTCGTTCTTGGTTTTGGATGTTTTTGCCAATCTAACGGGGGTAAGGTGATATCTTAGTGTAGTTTTGATTTGCATTTCCCTGATGATTAGCGATGATGAACATCTTTTCATGTGTCTATTGGCCATATTCATATCTTCTTTTGAGAAATGTCTGTTCATGTCCTCTGCCCATTTTTTGATCGGGTTGTTTGTTTTTTTGTTGTTAAGCAGTGTGAGTTCTTTGTATATTATGGAGATTAACCCTTTGTCGGATAAGTGGCTTGTAAATATTTTTTCCCAATTAGTGAGCTGTTTTTTTGTTTCAATCCTGTTTTCCCTTGCCTTGAAGAAGCTCTTTAGTCTGATGAAGTCCCATTTGTTTATTCTTTCTATTGTTTCCCTCAACTGAGGAGTTACAGTGTCCGAAAAGATTCTTTTGAAACTGATGTCAAAGAGTGTACTGCCTATATTCTCTTCCAAAAGACTTATTGTCTCAGGCCTAATCTTTAGGTCTTTGATCCATTTTGAGTTTATTTTGGTGTGTGGTGAAAAAGAATGGTCGATTTTCAATCTTTTGCATGTGGCTGTCCAGTTTTCCCAGCACCATTTGTTGAAGAGACTTTCTTTTCTCCATTGTAGGCCCTCTGCTCCTTTGTCGAAGATTAGCTGTCCATAGATGTGTGGTTTTATCTCTGGGCTTTCAATTCTGTTCCATTGATCTGTGGACCTGTTTTTGTACCAGTACCATGCTGTTTTGATCACTGTAGCTTTGTAGTATGTTTTGAAATTGGGGATTGTGATTCCGCCGGCTTTGTTTTTCTTGCTCAAGATTGCTTTAGCAATTCGTGGTCTTTTGTTCCCCCATATGAATTTTAGGATTGTTTGTTCAATTTCTGTGAAGAATGTTCTGGGGATTCTGATTGGGATAGCATTGAATCTGTATATTGCTTTAGGTAGTATGGACATTTTAACTATGTTTATTCTTCCAATCCATGTGCAAGGAATGTCTTTCCATCTCTTTATGTCATCGTCAATTTCTTTCAAGAAAGTCTTGTAGTTTTCATTGTATAGATCCTTCACTTCCTTGGTTAAGTTTATCCCAAGGTATTTTATTCTTTTCGTTGCGATGGTGAATGGGATAGAGTTCTTGAGTTCTTTTTCTGTTAGCTTATTGTTAGTGTATAGAAATGCTACTGATTTATGCACGTTAATTTTATACCCTGCTACTTTGCTGTAGTTGTTGATTATTTCTAATAGTTTTTCTGTGGATTCTTTGGGGTTTTCTATGTATAAGATCATGTCGTCTGCAAACAACGAGAGTTTTACTTCTTCGTTACCTATTTGGATTCCTTTTATTTTTTTTTCCTGCCGAATTGCTCTGGCCAGCACCTCCAGTACTATGTTGAATAGGAGTGGTGAAAGTGGGCACCCTTGTCTTGTTCCTGTCCTCAGAGGGATGGCTTTCAGCTTTTGTCCATTGAGTATGATGTTGGCTGTGGGTCTATCATATATGGCCTTTATTATGTTGAGGTACTTTCCTTCTATACCCATTTTACTGAGGGTTTTTATCATAAATGGGTGTTGGATCTTGTCGAATGCTTTCTCTGCGTCTATTGAGATGATCATGTGGTTTTTGTTTTTCATTTTGTTGATGTAGTGTATCACGTTGATTGACTTGCGGATGTTGAACCATCCCTGTGTCCCTGGTATAAATCCCACTTGATCATGGTGTATGATCTTTTTGATGTATTGCTGTAATCGGTTTGCCAAAATTTTGTTGAGGATTTTTGCATCTATGTTCATCAGTGATATCGGCCTGTAGTTCTCCTTCTTTGTGTTGTCCTTGTCAGGTTTGGGGATCAGAGTGATGTTGGCTTCATAGAATGTGTTAGGGAGTTCTCCATCTTTCTCAATTTTCTGGAACAGTTTGAGGAGAATAGGTATTAAGTCTTCTTTGAATGTTTGGTAGAATTCTCCAGAGAAGCCATCTGGTCCTGGACTCTTGTTTTTGGGGAGGTTTTTGATTACCGTTTCTATTTCCTTACTTGTGATTGGTCTATTCAGATTCTCCATTTCTTCCTGATTCAGTTTGGGGAGATTGTAGGAGTCTAGGAATTTGTCCATTTCTTCCAAGTTGTTCAATTTGTTGGCATATAGTTTTTCATAGTATTCTCTTATGATCTCTTGTATTTCATTGGTATCTGTTGTGATTTCTCCTCTGTCATTCCTGATTTTATTAATTTGCGCTTTCTCTCTTCTTTTCTTGGTGAGTCTGGCTAGGGGTTTGTCAATTTTGTTAATTCTTTCGAAGAACCAACTCTTTGTTTCATTGATCCTTTCTATTGTCTTTTTTGTTTCAATATCGTTTATTTCTGCTCTTATTTTTATTATTTCCCTCCTTCTACTGACTCTGGGCTTTGTTTGTTCTTCTTTTTCTAGTTCTGTTAGGTGTCGTTTGAGGTTGCTTACGTGAGCTTTTTCTTGTTTAGTGAGGTGAGCCTGTATTGCGATGAATTTCCCTCTTAGGACTGCTTTTGCTGCATCCCAAATGATTTGGTATGTCGTGTTCTCATTTTCATTTGTCTCCAGATAATATTTGATTTCTTCTTTAATTTCTTCAATGATCCATTGTTTGTTGAGAAGCGTGTTGTTTAGTCTCCACATTTTTGCACCTTTCTCTGCTTTTTTCTTGTAGTTGATTTCTAGTTTAATAGCGTTATGATCAGAAAAGATGCTTGATATTATTTCAACTCTCTTGTATTTATTGATGTTTGCTTTGGTTCCCAAAATATGGTCAATCCTTGAGAATGTTCCATGTGCACTTGAGAAGAATGTGTAACCTGCTGTTTTTGGATGACGTGTTCTATATATATCTATTAAGTCCATCTGGTCTAATTTTTCATTTAATTCTATTATTTCCTTGTTGATTTTCTGTCTGGATGTTCTGTCCATTGGTGTTAATGGTGTGTTGAGGTCCCCTACTATTATTGTATTGTTGTTGATGTCTTCTTTTAGTTCTATTAAGAGTTGCTTTACAAATTTTGGTGCTCCTGTGTTGGGTGCGTATATATTTATAAGTGTTATGTCTTCTTGGTGGAGAGTCCCTTTTATCATTATATACTGTCCCTCTTTATCTTTCTTTATCTGTTTTGCTTTGAAATCTACCTTGTCTGATATTAGTATAGCGACACCTGCTTTCTTTTGTTCATTATTAGCTTGGAGTATTGTTCTCCATCCCTTCACTCTGAGTCTGTGTTTGTCTTTGGGGCTGAGGTGTGTTTTCTGGAGGCAGCATATTGTTGGATCTTGTTCTTTGATCCATCCTGCCACTCTGTGTCTTTTGATTGGGGAGTTCAATCCATTTACATTTAGAGTGATTATTGAGACGTGGGGGCCTACCACTACCATTTTGTGTCTTGTTTTCCGGTTTTCTTCAGTTTCCTTTGTTTCTCGTCCCATGGTTTAATCTGTTCTGATGTAGAGCTGCTACTCTCTGTTGTTGTCCTTCTACTTATCTCCTCTGCTCTTGGTTTTGTAGCCCCTTTCCTTTTTTGGATTTTTCAGGAATGAGGGTTTTCCTGAGGATTTCCTGAAGAGGAGGTTTTGTGGCAATGAACTCCCTTAATTTTTGTTTATCTGGGAAAGTTTTTATTTCTCCATCATATTTGAAGGATATTTTCGCTGGGTAGAGAATTCTCGGCTGTAGATTTTTGTCCTTCAGATTTTTGAATATATCATTCCACTCTCTTCTAGCCTGTAAAGTTTCTGCTGAGAAATCTGCTGATAGCCTGATGGGGGTTCCTTTGTAGGTTAGTTTCTTTTGCCTGGCTGTCCTTAATATTTTCTCCTTGTCGTTGACTTTTGCTAGCTTCACTACTATATGCCGTGGAGTTGGTCTTCTTGCATTGATAAAGTTTGGAGATCTATTGGCTTCTGTCACCTGAAGATCCATCTCCCTCACCAGATTTGGGAAGTTCTCAGCCATTATTTCTTTGAATAGGTTTTCTGCCCCTTTCTCCTTCTCTTCTCCCTCTGGTATACCTATAATCCTTACGTTGCATCTCCTAATTGTGTCTGATAATTCTCAGAGAGTTTCTTCATTTCTTTTAAGTCTTGCTTCTCTCTCCTCCTCTGCCTGCAACAATTCTATATTGCCATCTTCCAAATTGCTAATTCTTTCCTCCATATTATCGGCCCTACTGTTCAGAGCATCTAAATTTTTCTTAATCTCCTCTATTGTGTTCTTCATTTCCAATATTTCTGTTTGGTTCTTCTTTATCATATCAAACTCTTTTGTGACATAGCTCCTGAACTCGTTGAGTTGTCGGTCAGAATTCTCTCTTAACTCATTGAGAATCTTAATGATGGCTGTTTTGAAGTCATCATCATTTAGGTTATATATCTCATTTTCTTTGGGATTGTTTTCTGTGTATTTGTTACTTTCTTTCTGTTCTGGAGATTTAATGTATTTTTTCATATTGCTTGATGTTGTTGATTTGTGCCTCCACATGGAGATAGAGTTTAGTTGCTCCTTTCACTTGTTTCAGCTGCTGCGGTGGGGGGAGAAGCTGTTTATACTTCACCAACCAGGAACACTGTCCGTAGTTGCTAACTGGGCCTGGGCCCCTCTTCGTAGCCACAGTGGCCCTTTGGATTCCCTCCTCTGCTGTGGGGGCCGTCACAGGGGGGCTTCAGGCTGCAGGTGCCTACTGTTGCAGCCCACCTAGATGTGCTCTCTCCTTGGGGTCTGCAACGGTGTTATGGGCTTTTCCAGCGGCCAGGGGTGGGATCACTTATATTTGTCGTTCCGTTGCTGTCGGCACCCACCGAATCTCACTTGTCCTCTATGGGTCGCAGGAGAGCTATTGGCATCTTCTACAGTCTGTGGTTAGTACACCTAGCTATGCTGCTTTTGCCCTGGGGTCTTCCAGCCTTGTGGCTGGCGGCTGGGTGCCTTCTACTGGTGCTGTGCAGAGGCTTTTCCTAAGGCTGCTGTGAGCCTGTAGGGTTTCCCCCTAGGCTACTAAGCTGGGTCTCTGGAACTCTCTCCAGCCCCGGTCCTCTCCGAGATCTCCGGCAATCCCTAGTCCCACGGGGCAGGCAACGGCAGCTGGGGGTCGCCCTGCCCTCTGGGCTTCTCTCCGGGCCTCTCCCGGGAGCCCTGAATGCTGGGCATGGCCCCTCTGCTAATGGCAGACAGAGAGTTTTGTCTGCTGCCTGGTGGAACTCCGGTGCTTCCCCTCCGGGTCGCAGAACCGGCCTTTGAAAGTTCCCCCAGCCCCGGTCCTCTCTCTGGGACCCTCCGGGCGCCCCGAGCACCAGGCTGGGTCTCCCTGCCAATGGCAGGGAGAGACTCTCCCTGCGGGCTCAGGTGTGCAACTCCAAAGTTTCCCTCTGCGTTTAGGAGTAATTGCGGGGGGTTTAGGTAGGGTTCTGGTCACCTGTTTCCACCGTCGCTCCTCTGTTGTGTTCTCGCTCCTGCCCTAGATGTGTGTGGATCCTCTGGGGGCATCCGTTGGAAGAAAGCCGCTTGCGGGTACTAGGCTGCCCGTCGGGGTCGGAGAGTTTTCACCTATTTCCACATCCTCCCGGAGGAAAGTCCGTCCGCTTTCCGATGTATAGTTGCATGGGTGTCTCAGACGTCCTGAGATGCTGTCTGGATATCCTTTGTCAAGCGATAAGTGTCCAAATAATTGTAGACTCGAAGGGCGAGAGACAAAGAGGACTACTCACGGAGCCATCTTGGATCTTCCCTCCAATGGATAAATTCTTAGAATCAAACAACCTTCCACAATTGAATCAAGGGGAAATAGATAATTTGAATAGACCAATCATCAGTAAGGAGATTGAAACAGTAATCAAAAACTTCCCAAAAAATTAAAATCCAGGGCTTCCCTGGTGAATTCTATCAAATGTTCAAAGAAGACCATATTTATAGCTATCCTTCTCAAACTCTTCCGAAAAATTGAAGGGGAGAGGAAGCTTCATAACTCATTTTACAAAGCCAACATTACCTGGATACCAAAACCAGACAAAGACACAACAAAAAAAGACAGTTGCAGGCCAATATCACTGATGAACATCAATGCAAAAATCCTCAACAAAATGCTAGCAAATATAATAGAAAAATACATGAAAAAGATCATACACTATGATCACGTGGGATTTATACCAGGGAGGCAGGGATGGTTCAACATCCGTAAATCAGTCAACGTGATGCACCACGTTAACAAAATGAAGAACAAAAATCACATGATCATCTCAATAGATGCAGAGAAAGCATTTGACAAGATACAAGATCTATTTATGATAAAAACTCTAAACAAAATGGGTATAGAAGGAAAGTATCTTAACATAATTGAGGCCATATATGACAAACCCACAGCTAATATCATTCTCAATGGAGAAAAACTGAAAGCTATCCCTCTAAGAACAGGAACCAGACAAGGATGCCCACTTTCATTACTCTTATTTAACATAGTATTGGAAGTCCTAGCCAGAGCACTCAGGCAAGAAAAAGAAATAAAAGAGATCCAAATTGGAAACGAAGAAGTGAAACTGCCATTATTTGCAGATGACATGATTTTACATATAGAAAACCCTAAAGAATCCACTAAAAAACTTGTAGAAATAACAAATGAATATGGTAAAGTTGCAGGATACTTTTTGTATCAACATACAAAAATCACTTGCATTTCTACACACTAACAAGTAAGTAGCAAAAAGAGAAATTAAGAATACAATCCCATTTACAATTGCAACAAAAAGAATAAAATACCTAGGAATAAACTTAACCCAAGAGGTGAAAGATCTGTACACCGAAAACTATAAAACACTGCTGAAAGAAATCAAAGATGACAGAAAGAAATGGAAAGATATTCCATGCTCTTGGATTGGAAGAATTAACATAGTTAAAATGTCCATACTTCCTAAAGCAATCTATAGATTCAACAGAATCCTTATCAAAGTTCCAACAACATTTTTCAGAGAAATAGAACAAAGAATCCTAAAATGTACACGGAACAACAAAAGACCCCAAATAGCCAAAGGAATCATGAGGAACAAAAAAACAAAGCTGGAGTTATTACACTCCCTGATTTCAAAACATCCTACAAAGCTACAGTGACCAAAACAACATGGTACTGGCGCAAAAACAGACACAAAGATCAATGGACTAGAATCAAGCACCCAGAAATAAACCAAGACATATATGGACAACTAATTTTCAATAAGGGAGCCAAGAACATACACTGGAGAAAAGAAAGTCTCTTCAACATATGGTGCTGGGCAAACTGGACAGCCACATGCAAAAGAATGAAAGTAGACTATTATCTTACACCATGCACAAAAGTCAACTCCAAATGGATTAAAGACTTGAATGAAAGATCTGAAACCATGAAACTTCTAGAAGAAAGCATAGGCAGTATGATCTTTGGCATCAATCTTAGTAGCATATTTTCAAGTACCATGTCTGACTAGACAAGGGAAACAATAGAAAAAATAAACCAATGGGACTACATAAAACTAAAAATATTCTTCACAGCAAAGGAAACCATCAACAAAATGAAAAGACAATCTAGCAATTGGGAGAAGATATTTACAAACCATAGATCAGATAAAGGGTTAATATCCAAAATATACAAAGAACTCATACATCTCAACAACAAAAAAACTAACAACCCTGTTAAAAAATGGGCAAAAGATCTGAACAGACATTTTTCCAAAGAACATATGCAGATGGCCAACAGGCACATGAAAAACTGTTCAACATCATTAACTATCAGGGAAATGCAAATCAGCACTACAATGAGGTATCACATTACTCCAGTCAGAATGGCTATAATTAACAAGACAGGAAACGAAAAGTGTTGGAAAGGATGTGGAGGGAAAGGAAACCTCATACACTGCTGGTGGGAGTGCAAACTGGTGATATGGCAAACCACTATGGAAAACAATGTGGAGATTCCTCAGAAAATTAAGAATAGAACTCCCATATGATCCAGCTATTCCCCTGCTAGGTATTTATCCAAAGAACTTGAAAACGTAAATGTATAAAGATACATGCACCCGTATGTTCATTGTGACACTATTCACAATAGCCAAGATTTGGAAGCACCATAGGTACCCATCGAAGGACGAATGGATAAAGAAGATGTGGTGTATATATACAATGGAATACAACTCAGCCATAAGAAATGATGAACTCTGGCCATTTGTGATAACTTGGATGGACCTTGAGGGTATTATGCTAAGTGAAATAAGTCAGAGGGAGAAAGTCAAATACCATATGACCTCACTCATAAGTAGAAGATAAAAACAACGACAAACAAACACATAGCAACAGAGATTGGTTTAGTGGTTACCAGAGGGGAAGGGGGGAGTGAGGATGGTGAAAGGGGTGATTAGGCTCAGGTGTATGGAGTAGACTGTAATTAGTCTTTGGGTGTGAACATGATGTAATCTACACAGAATTTGAAATGTATTATGATGTACACATGAAATTTATACAATGTTATAAACCAATGTTACTGCAATAAAAAATTAAAAAGATAAAATAGGATAATAAAATCATGACTCTCATAGAGACATAAAACAAACATATCAAAGGTTTTATTTAACTCATTAAAGAAGGAACCAGACCAGTGTTGTAGCTTGTTCAAAGAAGTAGAAGGATCACCAATTATATGGAGTAAGGCAACACTGAAATGAATTTACAAATGGACTAAGTGGCTCTTTCCACCAGATAGGAATTTTTGCATATCTATAGACAAGAATTATTGTGTTGCTACCAGCTGTCTACGATGTAGAGAGCTGTAAAATAACTCAAAGGCAATGAAAGTTGCTGAGCTCTTTGTGGACTCAGTTAATCTCCTGGAGACTCCAACATTCCACAAAGAGCATATCTAGTAGTCTCCTTAGCTGATTATAAACCTTACATTTTTCTTTACAAAAGATACCTGGTAATTGCTGCAAAACCTATTTTCTAAAATAGCAATTTTTTAAAAGAAAAACAATTCTTCTGAAAAGAATACCCTATTTATGCCTAATCATGTTGTTGTGTTGCTAGGTTTCCTCTAGCAGCTGAAAAATACGCTAAATAATTAGAAAGTGTTCATGAAGAATACTTGTTTAATACCTGTGTAGACAATATTGTGTCAAAATTTGTTATCAGAGCCATTCATACGCTTGCTGGAAACGTGTGAGAAGACTCAGATGGAGCAGGAAAGGAGCCAGAAAGTGATATTGGGTTCAGTGGTCGAATAACCTGGCATGGAGGAAAGGGAAGACAAAGTTCCAAGTCCACACTTGTGACTTAAATTCCCTGGAAAGACACAATTTAAGAGATGTATGAGTAAACAGAATGTGGTAGTGTTTCCCAAAGAATTGTTGGAGAATATCTGCCTTTTTGGGTGGATGAGATGATTCGGGAGTACATGGCCATGCTCAGCCTGAAAACTGATGCACATAGTGATTCCATTCTAGAAAAACTAAAAATGAAATAACATTAGATTTCCTGACACAAAGAGGGTCAAGTTACAGGGCTGAGGTCGAGGATCAAATAGGATTTGTTGGATGGGTTTGAGGATCAAATAATAGGGAGAGTGTGTATGTGGTGAGGGGATGGGTGAGTATGTGGTTGTATGTGTGTGCATGGATATGCAGAATATCTTTAGCTTTGCATACTTGCCCAATACTGAAGAAATTTGAGTGAGCTTTGGTGGATGGCTAGTGAGCAGTGACAGTATCAAGAAACATGGCTTCCCAAAGCCACAGACTGCCGTGATGCTAGATGGCTAAGTGGGCCTCTTGGAGCCTGTATCTTTTCTCAGTTCTCTCTTGGTAGAACAAGCTTCTCTTCTTATTTCTCTTCTCCAGAAGAAGGGTTCCATGAGGCTGGCTTTCTTCTGATTTCTGTGATGTGGGTCTGTGGCCATGTTTTGTCACATAATCCCTAGAAACAATAAAGGATTAAAAAAAGGAAAATCTTCATGCCCTTAGTTTGATCATTCTGATAACAGTGGTAGAGAGAGGATTTTTCTTCCCGCCCATGGTGTGGCCAATTTTGAAGCTGTTCCTAATCTCTTTCCTATTGCCTTCCTTGAGATTGCATTATTTTTTTTTCTTCCACTTCTCTGTTTACTCCATTTCATTTTGGTGAAATTCTCTGCTCTTATCGTGAGTCATAAATTGTTCTCCATAGGCAATTTTGTCATTCAGAATTCACTGCAGAAAACAGTTTTCTCTAGCCAGCATAAGCAGGAAGGGATTTATTACAGGATATTGAATTACCTACAACATCATTGTGAAAGTCCAAGAAACAGACTTAAGGTTGTGCTTCCAGGAACATCTTCAAGGAAGCAAAAGGACTCATTGTCCCTTACAACCAGTAAGCCATTTGTTGAATTGTGAAGGTCCATCTGCTGACTGCAGAACTGCTCTCCACAGTCAGGAAGCTGACGATGCAAATGACACATGATCAGGAAGCTGCCCCAATGGGGAAGATACCACTTCCAGGTAGTGCTTAAAACTGAAGCAACACACAAGGCCACAGAATTGCCCTCACCTTACTTCTGCTCTCTAAATCTCACAGAATAACATCCGATCGGTAGAACCTATATCATATTCAGAATCCTAATTGCAAGGAAGTAAAGGAAATGTAGTTTTGGCCTTCTAGCCTGTGAAGTAAGGATGGCATATTAGACTAGAATGAGTTGGAACTATACTCCATTGGCTACTCAACACCCAGACATGTTCTATTCACACTTAAACAGCACTAGCAACAACTCGATAGCAAGAAAACAGATAACCTGACTTAACAATTGGCAGAGGACCTGAATAGACATTTCTCAGAAGAAGACATACAAATGGCCAACAGGTATATGAAAAATCTTCAACATCGCTGATCATCAGGGAAATGCAAATAAAAACCACGAGATATCACCTCACTCTTGTTAGAATGGCTGTTATCGAAAGGACAAAAGATAAAAAGTATTGGAAAGGATGCAGAGAAAAGGCAACACTTGTGTGATGTTGGTGGGAATGTAAATTGGTATAGCCGTATGGGAAACAGTATGGAGGTTCCTCAAAAAATTAAAAAAAGAACTACCATATGATCCAGCAATATATACTCATTCTGGGTATATATTAAAAGGAAATGAAATCAGTATCTTGAAGAGATCTCTGCACTCTCGTGTTTATTGCAGCATTATTCACAATAGCCAAGGTATAGAATCAACCTAAGTGTCCATCAACAGATGAATGGATAGAAAAAATGTGAGAGATATATATATGCACACACAATAGAATATTATCCAGCCTTTAAAAAGGAGATACTGTTAATTCCTGTCATTTGCAACAGCATGGATGAACCTAGAGGACATTATGCTAAGTGAAATAAGCCAGGCTCAGAAAGACAAATAGTGCATAATCTCACTTACGTAGAATCTAAAATTGTTGAATTGATAGAAGCAGAGAGTAGAATGTTGGTTGCTGGGGAATGGAGGAAATGGAGAGATGTTGGTCAAAGCATACAAACTTTTAGCTATGCAAGATAAATAAGTTCAGGAGACCTAATGCACGTTGTGGTGACTAGAGTTAATAACTCTGTGTTATATACTCGAAATCTGCTGAGACAGTAGATCTTAAATCTTCTCACCACAAAAAAAAAGTAACTATGTGCGGTGATGGATTTGTTAATTAACTTAATTGTAGTAATCAATTCACAATGTGCACATGTATCAAAACATCACGTTATACACTATAAATATACATAATTTTTATTTATCAATTATTCCTCAATCAAGCTGGAGAAAGAAAACAACACTAGCAACAACAACATGCTCCCACTGAATGTGATGGAATTATGCTTCATGCACATGAAAACAAGCTCATCTTCCCTCACAAAGCAAAGACCCAAAGTCCCATGAGACATTGCATCCACCCTGGGGTGATACTCAACTCTTTTTCAGTCTGGTCACAGTACTATTTTGATATCCTGCACCTGCAGGCAATTATAAAGTCAGCGATCACCAACACACCATGTATTAAATGGAAAGAAAAAAGAGGGGACAAAGGAAAAGGGTATACAAATATATGCTTTATAAATACTTTATTATGCTTAGTTATATATTATATTAAGAAATATGAGTAGCTAACAGGGCTTATTTCTACAACAATTCACAAGGTTGTGGTTGATATTTGTAACTTTCTCCTCTACCCTAGTCACCAGCTCCCCCAAAGGGGGAGCAGCAAGTTCAGGTCACTACCATGGAAGCCTGACTCTCCAAGCTCTGGGAGCTGGCTTGCCAGCAGTGACTGCCAGAGCACAGCCTCCACTTCAGTTTCACCTTCCAAATCTTGCAGAAATGCATCAGCTTGATGCAATTACATCCCAAAAGGCAGCTTCCAAGAAGTTAAATGGAGTTTCTAACTTTCAAGTTTCTGCAAAGTAGGGCCGAATTTGGAATGGATGTGGAGTTCACTGTATCCAGCACAGAAGTCGTCTTATCTCCCATCCCCTTTCAGGGGATCTTACCCACTCACAGGACTTCAAATGTAGTGCACAAACACTTGAGACCAGATGGTTGAGGATTTAGATTTTTATTTTGGATTTTAGAAATGTACAACACTTGCATATATTGTATATTCCTAACACCAACAGTGGGATTTGGGCAGCATCCCATAACTAACTATATTAACATTTCTATAGCAAAAAGTATAAATAATGATACTATTGGGATAAATGAAGATTTTTAAAAGTTTAAATCAGTCTGTCAGACTTTGCTTACAAATGCATTTGCATGAAACTTCAAAACAAAAGCACTTTCAGTTTTCAGAGCTTTTGAAATTTGAAATTGTGGATGGGTACCAGTTATTGTAGATAATTTCCAAATCTGTCTCTCCAGTCGTGAGCTCTGGATCCTTACATGGTTGTCTCCCCTTCCATTCTTCACACACATAAACCTCACTATTTTCCAAACTGAATTCAAAACCTACTCTTCCTCATGTGGTCTCTGACTCCAGGAAAGACATCAATATCTACCAGTTTGCTGAGGCTGGAAACCCCATGTGTCATCCAAGAAGTTCCCTCTCCCTCATCTATATGCAGAATTAGTCATTAAATCCTGTCAATCTTTCTGCCAAAATCTCTCTCCAGTATACTCACTGCTTCCCAACACCACCGCCACCTTTTCAGTACAGACCAACAGCATATCTTACCTAGGTTATTGAAAACAGCTTTCTCTCTCCTTGCCTCCCACAACCAATATCCATTCTCGGCAGAGCAACACACAATCCTGTCACTTCCCTACTTCTGACACTGCCTGTCTCTCTACTAGAGATTGTTGCCCTTAGGAAGAAGTCCCACCTTCTGAACACTGTTTACAAAACCCTTCTTTGCTTACCACTCCTCCCCCACCATCTGTGCTCCAGCCACACTGCACTCCCTTCAGAAATTTGAGTTCATTGTGCTCTCCCTCACACTGAATCTCTTTCCTTCTCCTGGAACAACCTAACTCCTGCTTTTGCCTTTGCCAACCTAACTCCTGCTCAGCCGTCGGGTCTCCACTTAGATGTCACTCCCCCTGAGCAGACTTCCCTGACTCCTAGAGTCTGGGTACATGTCTGTCTGAGTTCTTAAAGCAACTTACGCATCCTTTACCTTGCCAGTTACCAAAATGGATTCACATTGATCTGCACCCACTCCTACCCCCACCTCAGGTTGGACCTTCTGGGAGAGCGGTGGCCATATCTTCTTTTTGCATCAATGTGACCAGTGCTTGCCGGATACTAATAAATGTTTGAATATTGGTTATAAGGACAAATGAATATTGGTTATAAGGACAAATGAATACCTCTCCTTTCTTTTTCTACCCAACTCAAAACTCCTCTGTCCTTTAAAAAAGAAAAAGAAAAAAATAATGTGTCTGAGAGACTTGAATTTGTCAGAAAATCAGAAAAAGAACACTATCACAAAATCTGAGCAAACATTACCAAAGTAGCCACTTACTTCCCACTCTGAGATCTATGAGCACATAGGTGAAGGCTGACATAAAAGCTTCCAAGAGAGGAACACAGAAAAAAGTCCGAGAGAAGCATCTGCAGAAAACGTCTGAATCTCAAAATAGCATGTAATACAGGAAGACAGTGGCAAAAACTGGAGGGAGAAATATCACTTTTCTTTTTTTTTATTTCTGAGGAAGATTAGCCCTGAGATAACATCCATGCCAATCTTCCTCCACTGTATTTGTGAGTCAAAGCCACAGCGTGGCTGACAAGTAGTGTAGGTCTCTGTCTAGGATCTAAACCCGCAAACCCAGGCTGCCAAAGTGGAGCGTGCCAAGCTTAACCACTACACCACGGGGCCAGCCCCTCACTTTTTCAATATCGCTCATTACACCAAGACCAGCCTTTATACAACTGGGAGGAGTCAGGGGCTCAGAGAAGGCACCCAGAGGCTGAGAAGGAACAGGCCCGCAGCAGCCTGGCCACAGCAACATCTTTGTGAATCTGGCTGAGTAGCTATGAAGAAAAATACTTACACATGGCTGGTTAAAAAAAAACAGAAAATGTCAAAAGGCATCTATGTTTCATATCTTTGGGAGCTAAAATTTGAGAGGAAGAAAATAAAACTTTCAAAGAAATTATTCATCCTATTTGAAAAAAATCTGCAAATATTATAATCAAAGCACATGTTAATCCCATGGAGGGACTTCCTTTCACACCTCTTTCTATGTTTGACAACATGTTACAGAGGCTCTAAAAGAGGCACTGGATGGTAACCTGAGCACGTGAAAATGATGCTTTTAACTCAGAATGGGATATTGGGTAATTTTTGTCTTGTATTTCCCTTGTTTTAAAAGTGTTTTCAATAAAGTTTTTTTTCTTTTAAAGAGCACTAGTCAGCTTGAATGTTTCCT
This sequence comes from Equus quagga, assembly GCF_021613505.1. NCBI lineage: Eukaryota > Metazoa > Chordata > Mammalia > Perissodactyla > Equidae > Equus > Equus quagga. The sequence goes on from NC_060269.1 coordinate 14,244,315, forward strand.
ATTTTTCTTAAGAGATTTTGTTTAATTCTGAGTCATGGGTAGAAGTGATGTTGGTTAAATGATAAGTTAAAATGAAATTCATAAGAATGGGGAACTGTCAGGAAGGCATTTTATTCCTGCCTCTTGGAAGTCACTCATCATGATCATCAATTAACAGGCAGTTATTTATCTCAGGGTAGAAATGTGGTCCCAGCCAAGCCTGACACACTGACAGCCCCCTCCCGGCTCAATACCCATCGGCGTTAGTTGATGCTATGCATGCAGGCAAGACCTGTGCTGATTCCCTGGATGGAACGAGTGAGAAATGGAGAAAGCTGATCATTTCTATTCCTCAACCCCGCAGGACAGGAGAGAACTTGCTAGAGAGAAAGCAGACGCTAACAGTCTTCTAGGCAACTTTGCGAAATTTGGGATAACCAAGTGTCACATAGACTTGAGAGTGGGAGAGGAGCTCTCCTCGCTTCTGCCCTGAGCGGAGGCCATGGTGGAGGAGCGCAACTGAGACCCACCCTGGAGACCGACCAGGAGGAGATGGAATCCCCGGCAGCAGATGGGGGCTAGTGAACCAAGGAAATTCAATTCTGTAATATTAATGAGGCCTCGTTTCTAACCTCTGTTTGAGGAAGCCTGGGGACATTCTGGTTATATGAAGATAAAGTACTTAGAATAATCTCAGATCCCAGGAAGTTGACATTTCTCTCTGAGAGGAATATTAAAGAACTTAGCATTTCTCTCAATAAACAATAGGCTACTGCCAGTTTTCCTCACGAGGGAAACTCCTCCCTTAAAGGAAGTTTCGATTTCATTTTAACTCAAAAGTAGGTGCAAATTTATCAAAAGAACAATAAAAAACTTACTTGGATAAAAGCAGCATTACAGAGAACAATTACAATTTTAGCAAACAATGGTAGATGCGTTAATTGCAAGAATAGTTGATTGCTTATTAGTCAGACTTGTGGAATATAAATTTAAGTGTGAAAAAACGTGTTCCTTTTATTTGAAACAATTGCTTCATCAGTCCTAAATAAAAGAGATTCTCTGAATTTCAGAAACAAGCAGTAATTCCCAGCTGTTTACAATGAAAGTAATGCTCTAATGTCCAAATTTAACCACTTGCCATTTTTTTTGCAGACATCATCTGCAAACTGAGTCAGAGGTACGATGGAACAGAAGTTGGAGGCCTGGCGTCAGTGTCAAGCCACATTATGCTCATAACTCAAATGCTGCCTGTGTGACTTTGGGCAGGTTAATTAGCCTTTTGGTGTCTGTCTATTCATCTGTAAAATACCACAGTTGGATTAGAAAATATCTAAAATTTCTCCATCTCTTAAAGTCTAAAGGCACAGACTCTCTAGTGAGCAGAAAGCACTCAGTGAGCCGATGTGTTGTGAAATCTACAGAATAGCTTTGCTGCCAAGTCAAGCAGCAGGGAAAAATCCTGCAAACATAAGAGAACTTCTGAACTGTAATAAAACACAGCCATACGCCCCCCATGAAATTTAGTTCTTTCCTTGTTGGATACACTTGATGGTTCACCAGATTCCTTGTGACATTTTCTGAGCCCTGGGAATGGGAAACTCTTGTGTATTGCATTTGGGGACCCTTTCAGAAAACAATTAAACGAACTGGTCTCTTTAGAATCTGTTTATATTACTGAAACCACATTACCTCCAAGACGGCTGTGCTGTAAACATTCCTTCCCCACGTCAAGCCAGTCACTAAATGTGTTAATTTGCACAAATATATGTATATTTATCTTGTGTGTAAGTAAAAGTTAATGTCGCAGACATTTACTCAGTATCTCCCTGTGGTAGGCAGAATAATGGCCCCTCCAAAGATGTCCACATCATGATCCCTGAAGCCTGTGAATACGTTACCCTCCTTGGCAAAAGGAACTTTTCAGATGCCATGAAGTTAAGGACCTCGAGGTGGGAGATCATTCTGGATTGTCTGAGCATGCCCAATGTAATCACAAGGGTCCTTATTGGAGGGAAGCAGGAGTGTCAGAGAGAGAGGTGACAACAGAGAAGAGAAAGATTTGGAGATGCTACACTGCTGGCTTTGAATATGGAGGAAGGGGGCACAGGCCCAGTGTGGGAAAGATAAGGAAATGGATTCTCCTGTGGAGCCTCCAAAAAGAACACAGCTTTGCTTACACCTTGAGTTTAGCCCCATAAGACCCATTTCAGACACCTGGCCTCCAGAACTGTAAGATAATAAATTTGTGTTGTTTTAAGCCCCTAAGTTTGTAGTAAGTTGTTCAAGCAGTAATAGGAAAATTAAACACTCCCTAATATCTATAGAAAGTAGACAAATACCATCAACTCTCCCCAATCACAGAAAGAAAACAGAAGGATCAGTGATGTGTGTCTCTCTTCTTCACAGTGTAATTAATGGATTTCTCCAAAGCTCAGTATTAGCATTGAAATGAAAGCAAGCCTGTTTATGTTAAAGCCTCATGGATCAGATAAACTACGTGGACATGCTGAATGGTTCCACAAGAGGATGATGATCCTATCAAAAATCATGTCCTTTTTAATGTATGTTCTGCTGAGAAATATCCCTATCTAAATTAATGTTAGAGAAATTAAAAGGAGCCCCATGAAAACAAACAAGCGCTCTTATTAAAACAAGCTCTGACCCAAATCTTTCTTTATAAAACAGACGTTTCTCTCTCATAAGCACGTAAAGAAAAAGGGCTATGAAGAAAAGATAAATGTTCAGAAAGTGTATATTATTGCTCTTTAAACAGCATTTGTGAGGACTCAGCTCTGAAATGCCTGTCTTGGAGAACCCAGCAGAGGCAGCACTTAGAAGAATTACTTCAAGCTGACATGATTTGAGAAAGTTATTCTGACAATTCTTGACCAGATGACTAGAATCCTTCCTGGAAAAGCCATTACAAGTTAAGTGCTCTGCAGGAGGTCCTGGCTGGAGCCACCCGGGACTTAGGTAATTGGCATGAAATAGATTTTCTGAAGAGAATTTAAAATCAGACGTAGATTCTGTTTCTTGAGAAGTAGAAATCTGGTACAAAAATTTAGATATTAATAAAATTTAAATATAGCTTGTTAAGAGAGGATATTTAGCATAATGTCTGTACAAACTATTTCCTATACTACTTACCAAGACTACTATGTTCTGCTAACTTTAGTTGTATTCAGGTTTTCTTTCAAGGTCATGTTTTCTGTTCTTTCCTCAGACAGGGACATGACTGAATCCCAGGAATTAAAATTCAAAGGGCACACACACAGATACTGCTTTGGTCTAATTAAGGAAATTTTACCATATTATATAGCTTTGAGTCTTTAAGGGGCCCACAATTAAAAGGGCTATCATTTTTCTTTCACAATCTTTTAAAATCTTCCATTTTACTATTACCTGTCTTGTGCCTCTCCTTTACCAGGTTCTATGTGAAAATTTCATACCATCTGAATAACTCAGAACACATCACTTTAACCTCACTTTCCTTACCTGTGAAATGGGGATTATAAATAGTACCAATTCCATAAGGTTCTTGTGAGAAGTAAAGAAGATAATCACAACAAATTGTTTAGCATGACTTGATTTCATTCAGGATGTTGCCATGAGAAAATAAACAAAAATTTCCATCTACAAATCCCAGTAAATATTTAGAAATATCCAATAAATTAGAAAGGACAAACAAAGACACTGGTATTTGTCTTTGTTAGCTCTACGCCAGACAACTTATAAGCATATCTCAGTTGGCCTTCACATCTGATGAGGTAAAATTATTTTTTTCCACAAGGTTATCATTCAAAATGGAAGGAGAAATAAAGAGCTTCCCAGATAAGCAAATCTTAAAGGAGTTTGTCACCAAGAAACCAGTTCTACAAGAAATGCTGAAGAGACTTATTTAAGTGGGAAAGAGAAGACTACAAATAGGGATAAGAAAATTATCAAAAAAAAAAAACAGGCAATAAAATCACTGGTAAAGGCAAAAATACAGTAAAGATAGCAGATCAACCACCTATGAAGATGCTATATAGATTAAAAGACAAAAGTACTAAAATTCCATATTATAATGACAAGAGGGTAATGGATAGACACACACAAAACAAGAGATTAGATATGATTTCAAAAACAAAATGTGGGAGGAGGGGATTAAAAGAGTAGAGGTTTTAGAAAGACGTCAAGCTAAAGAGAATATCAACTCAATATAGATTGCTATATATGTAGAATATTGTATGTGAACTTCATGGTAATCAAAAATCAGAAACTTATAATAAGTAAACAAATGAGTGAGACAAAAGAAATCAAGCATATTACTAAAGGAAGCCGTCGAAACATAAGAGAAGAGAGAAAGAGAAGAAGAAAGGAACAGAGGAAAACTACCAAAACACCCAGGAAAAAAAAGTAACAAAATGGCAATAAATACATTTTTATCAATAGCTACTTTAAATATCAATGGACTAAATGCTCCAATCAAAAGACATAGGGTGGCCAATTGGATAAAAAAGCAAGACCCATATATATGCTGCATACAAGAGACACACTTCAGACCTAAAGATGCTCACAAACTGAAAGTGAAAGGATGGAAAAAGATATTCCATGCAAATGGCAAATAAAAGAAAGTGGGGGTAGCAATACTTATTTCAGACAAAATAGACTTTAAAACAAAAACTGTAACAAGAGACAAAGAAGGGCTTTACATAGTGATAAAGAAAACAGTCCAACAAGAGGATATAACACTTGTAAATATCTATGCACCCAACATAGGATCACCTAAATATATAAAGCAACTATTAACAGACATAAAAGGAGAAATAGACAGTAACACGATAATACTAGGGGACTTTAACACTCCACTTACACCAGTGGATAGATCATCCAAACAGAAGACTGATAAAGAAACATTAGCCTTAAATGACACCTTAGACCAGATAGACTTAGTAGATATATAGAGAACGTTCTATCCAAAAACCACAGGATATACATTCTTTTCAAATGCACATGGAACATTCTCCAGGATTGATCACGTATTAGGCCACAAAACAAGTCTCAATAAATTTAAGAAGATTGAAATAGTACCAAGCATCTTTTCTGACCACTAAGGTATGAAACTAGAAATCAACTACAGGAAGAAAATCAGAAAAGCAACAAAAATGTGGAGATTAAACAAAATGCTACTGAACAATGATTGGGTCAATGAAGAAATCAAAGGAGAAATAAAAATAATACCTAGAGACAAATGAAAATGTGATATAATTGACATATAACATTAAATTTAAGGTGTATAACGTGATGATTTGATATACATATATATTGGGAAGTCATTACCTCAATAAGATTAGTTAACACAGCCATCACCACATTTAAGTGCAATTTCTTTTTTATGGTGAGAATATTTAAGATCTATTCTCATAGCAACTATCAAATATTTAATATGTTATTGTTAACTAGACTCACCATGCTATTCATTAGATCCTGAGAACTTATTCATCTTATAAGTGGAAATTAGTACACTTTGACCAACATCTCTGCCTTTCTCCTATCGCACCATCCAGCCTCTGGCAGTCACTTTTGTATTCTCTGTTCCTATGAGTTTGACTTGTTTTTTTTTTTTTTAGATTCCATATATAAGTGAGATCATATAGCATTTGTCTTTCTCTGACTTATTTCACTTAGCATAATGCCCTCAAGGTCCAAACACATTGTTACAAATGGGAGGATTTTCTTCCTTTTTATGTCTGAATAATATTCCAGTCTGTGTGTGTGTATGTACACATACACAAACACCACATTTTCTTTATTCATTCATCAATAAATGGATACTTAGATTGCTTCCATATCTTGGCTATTGTAAATAATTCTGCAATGAACATGGGGGTGCATACATCTTTTCAAGTTAGTGTTCTTATCTTCTTCAGATAAATACCCAGAAGTGGTATTGCTGGATCATATGGAAGTTATATTCTTAATTTTTTGAGGACTCTCCATACTGTTTTCCATCGTGTTTGCACCAATTTGCATTCTTACCAACAGTGCATGTGCTTTTCTCCACATTTTCAACAACACTTGTTATTTCTTGTGTTTTTTATAATAGCCATTCTAACAGGTATAAGGTGATATCTCATTATGGTTTTGATTTGCCTTTGACTGACAATTATGTTGAAAACTTTTTCATTTATCTGTTGGCCCATCTGTATGTCTTCTTTGGAAAAATCTCTATTCAGATGCTTTGCCTATTTTTTAATTGGATTATTTGGTTTTTACTATTGAGTTGGATGAGTTTATATATTTTGGATATTAATCCCTTATTGTATATATGATTTGCAAATATTTTTTCCTATTCTGTAGGTTGCCTTTAAATTTTGTTTATGATTTCCTTTGCTGTGCAGAAACCTTTTAGTTTAAGGGAGTCCTACTTGTTTATTTTGCTTTTGTTTTTTGTGTCAAATCCAAAATATCTTCACCAAGGGCTGGCCCCGTGGCCGAGTGGTTAAGTTCGCGCGCTCCGCTGTAGGTGGCGCAGTGTTTCGTTGGTTCGAATCCTGGGCGCGGACATGGCACTGCTCATCAGACCACGCTGAGGAGGCGTCCCACGTGCCACAACTGGAAGAACCCACAATGAAGAATATACAACTATGTACCGGGGGGCTTTGGGGAGAAAAAGGAAATAATAAAATCTTTAAAAAAAAAAAAAATATCTTCACCAACACTGTTGTGAAGGGGATTGCTGCCTATGTTTTCTTCTAGGAGTTTTTTATGGTTTTAGGTCTTATATTCAAGTCTTTAATACATTTTGAATTGTTTATTGTGTATGGTGTAAGATTGTGGTCCAGTTTCATTCGTTTGCATGTGACTGTCCAGTTTTCTCAATGCCGTTTATTGAAAACACTGTCCTTTCCCCATTGTATATTCTTGGCTCCTTTGTCATAAATTAATTGACTGTATATGTATGGATTTACTTCTGGGCTTTCTATTCGGTTCCATTGATCCATGCGTCTCTTTTTATGCTAATACCATTCTTTTTTTGATTACTATAGCTTTGTAATATAGTGGGAAATCAGGAGGTGTGATGCTTCTAGCTTTGTTCTCCTTTGTCAGGATTGCTTTGGCTATTCAGGGTCTTTTGTGGTTCTATACAAATTTTGGGACTGTTTGTTCTATTTCTGTGAAAAACAACATTGTAATTTTGATAGGGATTGCATTGAATCTGTAGATTGCTTCAGGTAGTATGGACATGTTAAAAATATTAATTCTTCCAATCCAATAAGCATGGAATATCTTCTTATTTGTGTTTTCTTCAACTTCTTTCATCAATGTCTTATAGTTTTCAGTGTATAGGACATTTACTTCTTTGGTTAAATTTATTCCTAGACATTTTATTCTTTTTGATGTAGCTGTAAATGGGATTGTTTTCTTAATTTCTCTTTCTGTTTGTTCATTATTAGTGCATAGAAACGCAACAGATTTTTGTAAATTCTGTATACTCCAAGTCTACTGAATTTATTAGGTTTAACAGTTTTCTGGTGGAGTCTTTATGGATTCCACATATAAAATCATGTCATCTGTAAATAGTGACAGTTTTACTTCCTGCTTTTCAATTGGATGCCTTTTATTTCTTTTTCCTGCCTAACTACTGGGGCTAGGAGTTCCAATTCTGTGTTGAATTGCAACAGTGAGCATCTTTGTCTTGTTTCTGATCTTATAGGAAAAGCTTTCAGCTTTTCACTGTTGAGTATGATGTTAGCTGTGGGCTTGTAATATATGGCCTTTATGTTGAGGTATGTCCCCTCTATACTCACTCTATTGCATGTTTTTATCATAAATGGATGTTGAATTTTGTCAAATGTATTTTCTGCATCTACTGAGATAATCATATAATTTTTATCCTTCATTTTGTTAATGTTGTGTATCATATTGATTGATTTTTCAAATGTTGAATCATCCGTGCATCCCTGGAAAAATTCCCACTTTATCATGGTGTATAATCCTTTTACTATATTGTTGAATTTGGTTTGCCAATATTTTGTTGTGGAGTTTTGCATCTATGTTCATCAGGGATATTGGCATGTAAGTGTATTTTCTCTTCGTGTCCTTGACTGGAGTAGGTATCAGAGTAATGCTGGTCTAGTGAAATGAGTTTGGAAATAGTCCCTCTTTCTCAACTATTTTGGGAAGAGTTTTAGAAAGATTGGTATTAATTCTTTTTAAAATTTTTGGTAGAATTCACCAGTGGAGCCATCTGGTCCTGGACTTATGTTTGCTGGAAAGTTTTTGATTACTGAGTCAATCACCTTACTAGTAATTGGTCTGTTCTGATTTTCAATTTCTTTAAGATTTGGTCTTGGTAGTTTGTATATTTCTAGAAATTTATCCATTTCTTCTAGGTTGTCCATTTTTTTGGTACATATTTGTTCACAGTAGTGTCTCATGTTCCTTTGTATTTCTGTGTATAAGTTGTAATATCTTCTCTTTCATTTCCGATTTTATTTATTTGAGTCCTCTCTTTTTCTTGGAGTGTCTATCTAAAGGTTTATCTTTTTGAAAAACCACATCTTAGTTTCATTGATCTTTTCTATTTTTTTCAGTCTCTATTTCATTTATTCTGCTCTGATCATTGTTATTTCCTTCCTTGTAATAACTTTGGGCTTTGTTTTTTCTTCTTTTTCTGGTTCTATCAGGTATAGGTTAGGTTGTTTATTGGAATATTTCTCATTTCTTAATGTAGGCATTCATCACTATGAATGTTCCTCTAAGAACTTCTTTTGTTGCATCCCATAAGTTTTAGTATGTTGTATTACATTTCATTTGTCTCAAGGTATTTTTTTTATTTCTCTTTTGATTTCTTCTTTGACCTGTTGGTTGTTCAGTATGCTTTTGTAGTTTAACCTTTATCTAGAGTTAAGTAGTTAGCATATCACCATGTTACAGTATTAGAGTATTCTGAATTTGACTATATGCTTACCTTTACCAGTGTGTTGTATATTTTCATATGTTTTCATGTTACTTATTAGCATCCTTTTTATTCAGCTTGAAGAACTCCATTCAGCATTTCTTGTAATGCTGGCTTATTGATAATGAATTCCTTCTGCTTTTATTAAGGAAATCTTTAGTTTGCCTTCAAATCTGAAGGACAGCTTTGATGGGTAAAGTATTCTTGTTTGGCAGTTTCTTTCTTTTAGCGCTTTGAATATATCATCCTATTCTCTCCTGCCTGTAATGTCTCTGCTGAAAAATCTGCTGACAGGCATATTGGAGTTTCCTTGTATGAGAGAATATTTTTTTCTTTTGTTCCTTTTAAAATTCGCTCTTTATCTTTGGTCTTAGACAATTTTATTATTATTTGTCTTGGACAAGCATGTTTTGGATTGAAATTTTGGGGTGATCTATTAGCTTCATGAACTTGGATGTCCAACTCTCTCTCTCATGTTTGGAAAGCTCTGCACTATTGTTTATTTAAATAAGCTTTCTACTCCTTTCTCCCTGTCTTCTACTTCTTGGACTCCAATAATGCATACATTATTTCTTTTGATGAAGTCACATAACTCCCATAGACTTTCTTCACTCCTTTTTATTCTTTTTCATTTTTGCTCTTCTAATTGTATAATTTCAATTAATGTCTTCTAGTTCACTGATTCTTTTTTCTACTTGTTCATGTCTGATGTTGAAGCCCTCTATTGAATTCTTCAGTTCAGTCATTGTATTCTTCAACTCCAAAGTACCTTTTGGTTCTTTTTTATGTTTTCTCTCTCTTCATTAAGCTTTTCATTTCATTTTTGTATTGTTTTCCTCATATCGTTAAGTTATTTGTCTGTGTTCTCTTATAGTTCTCTGAGTAACTGTATAATAATTATTTTCAATTCTTTGTCAGGCAATTTCTGGATCTCCTTTTCTTTGGGTCCAGTTACTCTATTCCTTTGGTGGAAACATTTTCCCGTGATTCTTTGTGATCCTAGTAGCCTTGCATAGGTATCTGCACATTTGAAGAAGCAGTCACCTCTTCCAGACTTTACAGACTGATTTTGGTAAGAGAAGCCTTTCACCTGCAGATAGAGGCACACTGGCTTGTGCTATCTCACCTTGGGTCCAGTGATCCAGGGCTCTAAGTGAAGGAAGGGAAGACATGGCAGAACTGGGTCCTGGCAGGATATGATGGCTCTTAGGCTCAGGCCACTGAACTCTACAGTATCAACAACTGTGTTGTCCTTAGCAAGCAGTGTGGGGAGACTGCAGTAGCTGTAAGGGCTATTAGGCTCCTAAGCAGCACCTCTAAGACTGGTAGATAGAGTCCAAGGTAGACAGCATTGGTGGTCGGAGCCAGTGGTGTGCACTCATCTGCAGGAGCCAGTTGTAGGTGCCCATATAGTGGTAGAAGTCACGAGCAGACACAGTTGCAGTAATGGGGACCAGGGTAAGTAGCAAGGGCTGGGGCCTACTATGAGCTCACTGGTATCTGCAGAGGACGTTGGCATCAGTGTGCTCTCCTATGGCTTCACACTCTACCCCCAGGAATACATCCTGCAGTGGAGGGGGTCAGGCTGGGCAGCATGCAGGTCCACAGCTAGAGGAACTAGGTATAAATGGGCACAGTGATGCTAGCCAGTGATGGAAGGCAGGTCTTCATCTGGACATGCAAGCAACTGTGGGGGCCCTGGCTGTCAGTGTTTTCACCCATGGCAAACACTCTCCCCTCTTTATGTACATGCTGCAATGGAGGCCAATGATGGGCATCAGGCCAGTGGCTTACAGGTATACAGCTAGAGGGGCTATTCCCCAACCACAGGCATGCTAGTTGATGTCAGCCAAGGGTGCCTAAGGCTGGTGTCTTGTACTTTTGGTTGATGGAGGGGAAGGTTGGGGGGTTAAATTGGGGAACAGGGAGGGACTGAGGTGTGGCCTGCATTAGCAAATGTAAATACCTGTGGGGCATCTGTAGAGATCTGTGTTCTAGCCAGTGACTTTCAGTAGTGGAAGCTACTGAGTTTCATTGCAGGGAAGGCCTCTGTGGACTATAATCACTCCTGCTTTGTATTTGCTAATAACAGTCTCTGCTTTTCTTCCTTGTTCCTAGCTGGCTGCCTTTGCTGATCTGAGTGGGGTGAAACTGAAGCTGGACCTTCATGCAGTGCTGAGAGGCTAGAGAAGCTGGTTGTTCCCCCAGCTCTCTCTTTCCTGGCAGGAGGAACTCTTATTAGCTAGAAAGATCCTTCTAGGGGCTGAGCAATGCTTGCTTAGGGGATGGGATGATGTAGGCAAAATGAAGTTGTCTTCCTTCTCATGTGATTGTTCTAGGTTTTTTGTTCCATGGTGTTGCTTAAACTACCTAAGTGGAATCTAGAGGTCTCCGGAAGCTGTTTTGGTTCATGGATACTTGTCTAATCATCAGCTTTGTTGGAGGGATAGGGAAGCTGGGATCTCCTATATCACCATTTTTTCCAAGAATGTGTGAGAATTTTATAGTTTTTGATGCTATTGTGAACGGGATTGTTTTCTTTATTTCTTTTTCAGATATTTTGTGGCTAGTGTTTAGAAATTCAACTGACTTTTGTATGTTGATTTTGTATTCTGCAACTTTACTGAATTCATTTTTCAGTTCTAAAAGTTTTTTGGTTGACTCTAAGATTTTGTCATGTATAAGTTCATGTGATCTACAAACAGGTACAATTTTTCTTCTTCCTTTTCCAATTTCTTTTTCTTGCCTAATTGCTCTGGCTAAGACTTCCAGTATCATGTTGAACAAGAGTGGTAAGAGTGGGCATCCTTGCCTTGTTCCTGATCTTAGAGGAAACTTTTCAGCTTTTCACCATTAATTATGATGTTAGCTGTAGATTTGTCATATATGGCCTTTATTCAGTTACAAGACACTTTCAGAATCTACAGTCTGACCAAATTTGGTGGGCTCACCTCCAGGGCTCCAGGGGCTCCCAGACTGTGGCCAAGAGGGGCTAAACCTGGTTCATGGGCCACTTCAGGGTCCAGAACCAGTACTGAGTTCTGTATGTCTATTACCTCATGTATGGATGGGGATGACTCCTCCCAAGTCCCTTGGCATATGTTGCTGGTGACAGGACCAAGCCAAACAGGGCTGTGGCTGAGCCCTCAGGGCTATGCAGCTATTTCTGTTCTGTAGCCAGGATCATAGTCAGTGAATCAGTTGCCTGGTTGCGAGCCTATTTTCTCAAAACAGCTCTCCCTGTTCTTGGACTGCAGTGGGGTTTCACAATCTCCTACCTAGATCCCAAAGTTCCCAGGAAGACACTTTTTCCATGGATAGATGCTAAATTGTTGTTGGGGAGGGAAACATGCAAGGGACATATTATTTGGCCATTTTGGTGACATCATTCCTCCTGATGAGGGAAAATCATTAACACCCTTTTAGATAAGAAAGTAGAAAGGTTCAGTAAGTTGTCCAAGGTCCCAGAGTTAGTTAATAAGGGAAACTTTAATCCTCATCTCTCTGAAATGAAAGCCTTCTATTTTTATCATGCAGCCTCCTGGTAAAATGAAATTACATCCTCTTTCAATGGTTATAATACAGAGACTGTTTGGATGGGTCTTCTTTCTTCAAGCTGTGTCCTCAAAGCCGTTGTACTAGCAAGAAAAGCAATGTTAGGAAATAAAGTAGCATGGCTTGTTCTTCTCAGGAAAGGCAGCCTCTTCTCAGAGAGAGGGCTCATGGTTAAGTTCTGTAATAGGCCCTGTTTATCATGCCCTAAAGAGGATGCGGGAAGAGGGCTAGAGAAAAGAGGAACTGAAACTGCTCTGCATCGTTTTGTGGACAAGGCTTTCCTCATTGGGACCAGGAAAGCTTTATATATCACTCCCATTAATTAGCAGGTAGAAGACTGTCTCCTATGGGTGCCCTGCTGGAAAGGCAGTTTCCTTTGTCTTACTGTTATTTACACTGTCTTCTGAGATATTGTTTGTCCTTGAATGGCCAGAGGTATGTCTGCGAGCATGAGAGAGTGGGAGAGGAGAAAGGAGAGATGGACATCTGTGCAAGGCTTACCGCACTAGACCAGGGGTGGATTTGGGAGGCCACAGACCCCGGCAGCAACCATCAAATCCCTCCAGCAGAAGGTGAGGAAGGCTCACACCTGGGCACTGGAGGCCAGACCCTCACCTGCCCCATGAATTTTCAGACCCTCACCTGCCCCGTGAATTTTCAGAATACGAACTAGATCCTCTGGGAAATGTGCTGCTGTAAGTTATTGATTCCCATAGTCCAGTTGGTAGTCAGAGAAGAGAAAGTGGATTCTAGGGAAACATCCTAAGATAGGGAGGACATTAAGGTTTTCTTGCAGTTGCCTGAGGATTTATTCTGTGAAAATGCAGAGGAGATTGTCTTTCTGAAGAGAGACAAAGGAGAAGAACCCCAAGACCCCAAACAGATATGCCTATGAGAGGACATCCGGGAAGGGCTCACCTTTTCCTCGGCTTGTGAGAATCAATCTTACTTAGCATCAAATGTTCGGTTGTTCCCCGCTCTACTGTACTTTCCTCTAGTTATTCTTCAATAGTTGCCTAGTAAAGTCTATTTCCTGTGCCAGCCCTGTGTTGGGCAGTGGTGCTTTGGAAATTAATGGAGGGGCAGTGGGCATTGTGCCCGTTTAAGTAAAGGGTGCAGCCTACAGCATGTTCTCACACAGGTGTATATTAGAAGAAAATCTTTCCCCCCAAAGAGTTAGGAAGAGATGATTCTGAAAGAGTCACCTGAAAAGAGGTGGCGAGAAGGGGGAGCCGTGTCTGGAGGGAGACTAATTACACATATTCCACACAAGAATAGACATTTGGGTCATAATAGGCCTGCTTGGTATTTAGAGTTTCTCTGTAGCTTAATTGAGTTACCACCTACAGTTTATTGGCTTGTCTCCATGGAGTTTCATGGAGAAAATGATTATGTATGCATTTTCCTTACAGCAAAGCACTGAGCAGTGTAGTGATTAAGCAGATGGCCTCTGGCATTAGATTGCCCAGTGTTATTTCCAGGTTCTTAATTTAATTGCTATGTGGCTTCAGACAACTTGCTTAGTCTCTCTAAACCCCGATTTTCTCATCTATATATAGGGATAGTGATGGAATCTACCCTTTAACTTTTGGTAATGATTAAGTGGGAGAATTAATTTAATTTGTAAAGTTGTTGGCATATAGTAAGTATTCAGGGAATGTTATCTCTAATTGTAATTATCATTATTATTTCTAAAGTGATGGAATGCTACAGATGACAGTGGGGAACCTTGTGAGAAAGGATTACTGGGTCAGTGACGTCTGACCATGTCCTTGATACTGTCTCCACTGGAAGAAACCCCAGGCTTTCACTCAGTGGTTCTTATCACTGGCTGCACATTAGAATCACCTAGGGGGCATCTAAAGGCCCTGAGGCTAGGCCACTCACAGACCAATTAAATCAGAATATCTAGGGGTGGCATCATCATTTTTAAAACACTCTAGCTGACTCTATATGCAGCCACAGTTGAGAACAATTATGCTAGCTCTTGGCTACTAAAAGCACAGCCTGAGGACCAGCAACCTTCCCAACACTTGGGAGCTTATCAGAAATGTTCTGTCTTACCCCACCCCAGCCCCAGATGTACTGAATTAGTGTGTATTTCAACAAGACGCCCAAGTGATTCATCTGCACATTCAAGTTTGAGATGCACAGCTCTAGCTGGATGTTTCCAGCAATACTTAGTAATTGCTCTTAGCAGCAGGTAATCTCACCAGCATCAGAATCTTCTGGTGATCATTTCTCTCAGCATTTGTCTGGTCAACAGCTCCCAAGAATTCTTCTAGTTCCACCTTTAGCACCTTCTTGGTCTGGAAACAGCCCAGTTGTCTGTTTCTCATTTAGCATTCCCTCTAGAGGGCACTGCCACACAGCTCTTTGAAGGAACTTGTTCAAAGACCTGTTGCATCTCATAAAGCACATAATATGTTTCTAGATGTCCCTTCAACTTCTTTTGCTCCTTAGTTATTAAGGGTAGACATTCTTTGGCACTCCCTGGTTGAGGGAGAACTCACATATTCCTTGGAAAGGCATCTAAAAAGTTACTAGGTACAGCCAACACTTCATCAGGCAGTCTCTGTAGTTAGGTAACTAGGAGAAGACCTAGCAAGACTTTGCAATTCCTTTTCTCTTGTCAGCCCTTAAGGAATAAAAATAAGTGAGTGGAACGTGTTTGACAAATAGCTCCAGACATCTTCATATCAGTCAGTAGAGGCTCAGTTACAATGCAGGAATAATGAACTCCAAGACCTCATCTGCTGCACACAGTGTTTATTTGTTGCCAACAAAGTTTGGCAGTGGAGTCTGCTCATCATAGGCACTCAGGTTCCCACGCTGACCAAGACTCTGTCTCAATACATACCTCATCAATTGCTGAGGCAGGAATAGGAAATTGCAGTGTCTCATACTGAAAATGAAATGTGTGTGTCTGGAAGTGATGCATGTCACTTCCATTCTCACTTCACGGTCCTTGAAAACTACAGGACTAACTTCGAAGAATGAGAAGGAATGAAACCTTGCTATGTCCCTTCAAGGAGAGGAGCCTTGGAGTTCCTTGAATGGGCATATTTCTTTAGGCTCCCATTTTATGTTTCTTTTGAATCCTTTCTTACCTCTAAAAGGAAATTTTGATACTTATACTGACACCATAATAAGACAAGAGCAATAGTTTAATCCTACATCCCTTTGTATTTCCTATTCCTCAACTCTCATCATGTTATTTTCTAGATTTTCCATTCTGGGTTATTTCAGATATAGTTCTTCTTTGTTTTGGTCTTGGATACTTATTTTAAAGATTATCAGGTAAAATACATTAGGTGTAGTATGATTTTTTTCTTGTCATTCTCCTGGATTTGAATCATCTCTTATTTAAGTACTTCATCAAAAACTATTTTCAATGAAAATCTCGATGTGGCAAATTCTCTGATGCTTTATAGGCCTGAGGATATTTTTATAATGTTATGACCTTTGAATGACAGTTTAGCTGGATATACAATTCTAAGTTTAAATTTCTTTTCCTTTATTCTTTGAAAAGACAACATTGTCTTCTTACTTCCAGTGCTGTTGTTGGAAATCTGATGGAAATTTGATACTTTTTCCTTTGTACATAATCTGCTCTTTCCCTATCAGCTTTTAGAATTCCCTCTTTGTCTTTGATATTCTTAAATTTTACTACGATTTGTCTAGATGTGGCTTTATATTATCTTATTTGTCACACTATGATCTCTTCAATCTAAGGGACTTCATTTTTTTAATTCCAGAAAACTTTTCTCCATTAGTTCTTCAAATATTACCTCCTCTTCATTTTTATTTCTCTTCTTTCTGGGATTCCTGTTATCTAGATATTAGTACTCTAAATGAAAAACAAAATTCTTTGCCCTCTCCTTCAAGGAGATTTTTTCTATCTGATCTTCCAATTTGCAAATTTGTTTCTCAATTGTATCCATTCTGCTATCTAGCCCGTCCATTATGACTTTTTCTTCAAGTATTACATTTTTATATCTAATATTTGTATTTAATTCTTTTCTGTGTTTTCTTATAATTGTTTCATGTTAGTGATATATCCCCTTATCTCTTCTAGCAGGTTTTTCATTCTAATTTTAAATTCTTTGTCCATCTGTTTTAGTATTTCTGCTTCTCATAGAATTTGAAATCTAGTATAATATTTTTATTTTTGAAATAGTCATGCTATTTTCACCTATAAATACATTTTCCCCTGGAGAATGGAATACTCTGTCAGGCAATGTGTGGGGAAGCCAAACCTCTCCTTGGCAATGAGCTCAGAATGTGCATGTTTGGGGATGGGGTGACATGGATGAGTTCTAAGGTGAAGAGTCTCAACCAGCAGGAAACCATAGCCAATTATTCCTCACTCCACAAAACAGTTCCTCAGGTCAAGGCTTCACCCTTTGCAGAAGAGACTCATTAGATTGTATATTGTCAGCTTTGGAGGTTTGGAGAAGAAGTGACTGCGCCAAGTTGATTAGCCTACAGTTACATTTCTTGGCTCCTCTCAAGCACAGGGTTTTTATAGTGTCCTGATTTTACCCCAAAGAACACTAGGACCAGAGTGTGATTTGCTGCAGGTGTGGAGGAACGTGCTACTGATCCCATGGTACAGGCAGCAGGCGAAGCAAGAACAGATCTCCAAGTACTACTCTCCTGTTCTGTGCATCTACCAGCCATGCCCGACCACCTTCTGCCCCCCATAACAACTAGTTCAAACTCTACACTGGTCACCCCAGGGGCTTCTCACAATTTTCTCTGTTTCCTAGTACTTTTCCTTCATAGTTCCTCTTCTGTTGATCTTGGGGATGGGAGGAAGACAGCAGTCCTACTAATTCAGCATATTGTTTTAGGATCTGACATTAAAATATATTTATGTAACAATTTTAGCTTTAATGTATATTATCTTTCTCTACAGAGTTGCTAACACCATATTTCTTCATTCTAAATGTTAATAGTATTCTGGCACGATACCAATATAAAAATGAGTACTAAAACTATAACATTATTTAGGTGAAGCAAAGTAAAAGCTCAGAATTATTAATATAAAATAACCACTGTCTACACAATAATTATATTTTTCCATCAACCACACTTGAATCCCATTGAGCCAAAAGGAAAAATAATAGCCCATGCAAGAAGGCCCAACAGAAAGAGAAAGGTCATGTGGAACAAGCAGATTCCATGCTAAATATGGTTCCTGTAGGAAACAAATGAAAACTTAAATTTAAAAAGTGCACTTTAAAGCATAGCACACTTACAATTTGAGCTATCGAACAATAATCGTAGATTTGAATTATAACCTAAAGAATAAAATAAATATTCATGTATATCTATATTTTTAAAAAACAGAATAAGTAAATAAATGAGGGAGAAGGCACAAATGTTCCTTACAGAAGAATTCCAATTAATATATATGGAAGAAATGAAGACAATAGAAAATCACTATTAGAACACCACAGAAAATATTGCTGTAGGCAAGATCCATTGATGGATGCTGAAATTAGTGGGTGAAAAATTATGGAGATAGAATATACTTACATAATCTCAGGGTGTCTCCTTCAAAAATATATGTATATTACAAAGTGAAAAGTAGTAACTTTATACTAGAGGAAACTGGTAGAAGCCACCATAACCAAGTGATCAAGATTAACAACACCGGTAATAAGACATATCAACATCATGGTACTCCTGATATGGTGCAATGAGAAAGGTGTATCACCTCTATGGTATTCTTCCCGAGAATGCATCACCTCAATCTAATCAGAAGAAAGCACCAAGAAATCCAAATGGAGGGACATTCCATGTAACAAAATTGTCTAGGTTGTAAAAGACCAGGAAAGACTTTAAAGTGTCACATATTGAAGGAAACTAAGAAGACGAGACAACTAAATGTAATGCGGTGTCCTGCACTGAATCCTGGAATTTAAAAAACAGGATACTAATGGAAAATTTGTGAAATTCGAATAAAGTCTATAGCTTAATTAAAAGCATCATACCATGGGGTTGGCCTGGCAGTATAGTGGTTAAGTTCATGAACTTTGCTTTAGCGTCCCAGGGTTTCTAGGAGTGGACCTACAGACTGCTGATCAAGCCATGATGTGGTGGCATCCCACAAACAAAATAGAGGAAGGTTGGCACAGATGTTAGCTCAGTGACAATCTTCCTCATACACACACAAAAAAAGTATATCATACCAATTGTTTTGTGGTTGCCCACAGAGGGCATGATCAACTTCTTCCTATCCAAAATTGGTTTGGATGTTGACTGATAATGCCGCACACAGCAAGAGGGTATGAAAAGGGTTATTATTCACAGGATAAGGCTTTCTGGGGAGAGCAGTCCAGGTACTCAGGCTGGTGTAAAATGGCTTAAGCTAAAGGAGGAATGAATGGCTTTGGTTTTTGCAGTGGTGAGGGATGAGACTGGGGTGAGGATTCCTTTGCAACGGCCAGGGCTTGTGAGTGATTTAAAATTCCTGTGGCGCTAAAGGAAGAAGTACTCAGACTATCTGGCTTACCCAGATACAGAGCAAGAAGGAAAGAGAGAAAGGTTGGCTTGAAAGCTATCAGTGCCAGCATCAGAATTGGAGTCAGAAACTTTATTACGTCAATATTCATTTCTTAGTGATGATAATTGTACTATGGTTATTTAAGGTGTTAACAGTAGGGAGAGCTGAGTAAAGAATAAACGGAACTTTCTTTACTATTTTTGCAACTTTTCTGTATGTCTACAATTATCTCAAAATGAAAAATTTTTTAAACACAGGTTCACTTAGAAGAACTTTATTTCTTGTAATATAGACTAGATATAAAAAAAAATCTTCCACTATAAACCCTACACACTGAAGAATTTCAATATTGAATAAAACAAACACGAAGAGAAAGAAATGGAAAGCCCAGAGACGGAAAGAAGTGAAAAATGGCGAGCTGCTCCTCAGCATTTGCTCACCCTCATGTATTAGTTTTCCATTGCCGTTGTAATAAATCACCATAAACTTGATGGCTTAAAACAACACAAATTTGTTACAGTTGTGTCAGAAGTCTGAACAGGTCTCACCAGGCTCAAATCAAGGTGTTATCAAGACATTCTAGGAGGGGAATCTGTTCCATTGCTTTTTTCAGCTTCTGTAGGCCACCTGCATTCCTTAACTCATGGTCCCCCCTTCCTCTATCTCCAAAGCCAGTGACTCTCTCACCCTCTCTCCATCATCACACTTCTCTGACTCTCCACTCTTCTGCCTGCCTCTTCCACTTTTAAGCACCGTTGAGATTCCCCTGGGCCCACTCAGATAATCCAGGATAATTCCCCTATTTTAGGTAAGCTGATCGGTGACTTTAATTCCATTTGCAACTTTAATTTCCATTTGCCATATGCTCTAACATATTCATAGGTCCTGAGGATTAGGATGTGAACATGCCTGGAGACCGTTATTCTGCCTACCATGCTTTGTAATTAAACACGAGTTTTAATGGCCATGAGGGAGAAATAAAGCCTTCAGCCTGCACAAGGCCGGGAATTAAAATGAGCTCTTACATAAATCCAGGGCCTTGAAATACCAGTACAGGACTGGAAGTAGCAAAAGTGTGCACTAGAAAAATGTCTGCCTTTTGGCATATGGACATTTTTTCCATTAACTTTTTATATTTTGATAACAGAAAAGTTGCAAGAATAGTACAAGAAATTCTCATCTTCCCTTCATCCAGATACCCCAAATTTTAACATTCTACCACATTTGTGTTTTCATTTTTACGTGAACATATAATTTTTTTCTTGTGTTTGTATAAAAGTGTGTTATAGACATGAGGCTTCTTTTCTACTAAAGTACTTTCAGTGTGGAAACAAGGACATTCTCTTGTTAACCAGAATACAATTAGAAAAACCACGGCATTAATACTGAGGCAGTACTCCAATCTAAACTACAGACCTCTTAAGATTTCACCAATTGTCTCGATATTATCCTTTAGAGAAATTCTGTATCTTATGTTCCATACAGTTGTCATGGCCCTTTAGTCCTTTTAAATCAAGACCATTTCTTGAGCCTTTGTCATTCATGACACTGACATTCTTGAAGAGCACAGGCCTTTCATTTGAAGCATTGCCTCAGTTGGGATTTATCTGATGTTTCCTTATGATTTGACTCAGATTAGGCATTTTTGGGCAGGAATTACAAAGAAGCAATGATATGTTCTACTCAATGCATCATATTAGGAGGCACATGATGTTAATTTGTCCCATTATTGGTGATATTTACTTTCATCATTTGGCTAAGATGATGTCTGCCAGGTCTCTTCACTGTATAGTTACTGATTTTCCATGTGAAATTAATAAGCATTTCATGTAAAGATACTTTGAGACTATGAAAATATACCTTTTAAAGTTCAACCCTCTAGTTTTAGCATCAATTGCTACTTCTTGTTGGAATTAATTATTATTTTTGTTAAATAGTGATTTTCTAATTCCATTATTATTTCTACATTTATAAGTTGGGTGTTTTCTATAAGGAGCTGCTTTCCATTTCCCCCATTTAATTAGTAGTTAACTAGCATCAGTATGGATCCATGAGTTCTTGGATGGGTTATACTCCTGTACCATTGTTATTTATTCTGACGCTCACGTTGTTGCACATTTGGCCAGCGAAGATGACTTCAAGCTGGCTCCTGTATCAATGGACATTTTTCAGGGGAAGTATCTGATTTGGCCTGAAATTAAGGTGAAAAAATTTAAAAGATAATTGAAAAAAAATCTCCACTGAGAATTACTAAACAGAGCTCTGTTGTCATCGAACATTGGGCTTTAAATTGATAACCTATGTGTCCCAAAAGCCTCAAGACGAGAAATTAACTTTAAGTGATCCTGGGTTGGTAGCGCCTCAGGGTGATAGCAGAAGGAAAAGGATATCCATTCTGAAGGGACATGCCTCAACCCTGCAAGAGTCCATGAACAAGAAACAACCACCATCAACAGGGACTCCTGTCTCGCACCCAAGACTTCAGGTATTAGAGTTATCAGCCACAAAATAAAAATTAGTAAATAAGTTTACATGTGTAAAGAAGTGAAAGAGATACTCAAAGAACTGCTTGAGGAAATAAATCACTACCAAAATTGCAGGAGAGCTTTGAAAAATATCAGACCCCTAGGAGTGAAAAAAAACTTAAAGGTATAATCTCAGTGAATAAATAAATTAGGCACCACTGAAGAAAAGATTAAGAAACTGGAAGCAAAATTATTGGATGTCTCAGAGAGGAAAGGACTTAGAAGTTATTAAAGAATTTAGGAGACATTTAATTTATAATAAAGAGTTCTAACATCTTTATAATTGGAATGTCATTGTAATTGGGGCGTCAGAAGGATACAATAGAGAATGAGGAAGAGACAACATTTAGAAGAGATTATAGTTGAGAATTATAAAAATAAAGATGTAAGGATAGGAATCCATAGAGTATGGAAGAAAAACAAACTTTAAACAAGTTAAATAAAAATAAATCCAAACCTAGACAAAATAATTGTGAAATTGAACAATAAGACAAGAAAGGCTGAAGAGCAAAAGAAATATTATCTACAAAAGAATAATATAAATAAAAGCTAACATTTATGTTCTTGTGGAGATATAATTGACATATAACATTGTATTAGCTTCAGATGTACAACATACTGATTCAATATTTGTATATATTGTGAAATGATGGCCATAATAAGTCTAGTTAACATCCATCATGACACAATTTTTTTTCTTGTGATGAAAACTTTTAAGACTTACTCACTTGGCAACTTTCAAATATGCAATATGGTTTTATTAATTATAGTCACCATGCTGTCCATTACATACCCAGAACTTATTTATTTTATACCTGAAAGTTTGTACTTTTTGCCACCTTCAGCCATTTTGCCCATCCCCTGCCTCTGGCAGTCGTCAATCTATCTGTATCCATGAGTTTTTTTTTTTTTTTTTTTGATTCCACATATAAGTGAGATTGTACAGTATTTGTCTTTTTCTGTCTGACTTAGTAAACTTAGCATAACTACTTTGGGGTCATCTATCTGGTCACACATGCAGGATTTCCCTTTTTATGGCTGAATAACATTCCTGTGTGTGTGTGTGTGTGTGTGCACATGCACATATATATAGATACAGATATATTTATACATGTGTATATCACACTAATTTATCCATGCATCCATCAAAGGATATTTAGGTTGCTTCCATGTCTAGGCTATTGTAAATAATGCTGCAGAGAACATGTGGGTTCATGTATGTTTCGAGTTAGTGGTTTCATTTTCTTCTGAAAATAACCAAAAGTGGAATTACTGGATCATGTTGTAGTTATATTTTTAATTTTTTGAGGAACTTCCATACTGTTTTCCATAGTGGGTGCGCCACTTTACATTCCCACCAACAGTGCACAAGGTCTCTCTTTTTTCCACATCCTTGCCAACACCTGTTATTTCCTGTCTTTTTGATAATGATTCTAACAGCTGTGAGGTGATAGCTCATTGCGGTTTGAATTTGCGTTTCCCTGATGATTAGTGATGTTGAGCATCTTTCTATGTACTTGTTGGCTATGCATGTGTGTTTCACATACCTGTGTCTTCCTTGGAATAATGTCTGTTCAGATCCTCTGCCCATTTCTTTTTGGACTTTTTTTGTTTTTTGCTATTGAGTTGTATGCATTATTTATATATTTTGGATATTAACTCCTTACCAGAAATATGATTTGCAAATATTTTCTCCTGTTTGGTAGGTTACCTTTTCATTTTGTTGGTTTCATTTGCTGTGCAGAAACTTTTTAGTTTCATGTAGTCCCACTAATTTATTTTTTCCTTTGTTTCCTTTGGTTTTGGTGTCAAACCTGAAACATCATTGCCAAGACCAATGTGAAAGAGCTTCCCACTTACATTTTCTTTTAGTCATTTTATGGTTTCAGGTATTACATTCAAGTATCTAATTTATTTCAAATTAGTTTTTGTGTACGGTGTAAGATAGTGGTCCAGTTTCATTCTTTTGTAAGTGGCTGCCCAGTTTTCCTAGCACCATTTATTGAAGAGACTCTCCTTTCTCCATTGTATATTCTTGGCTCCTTTGTCATAAACTAATTGACCATATATGTGTGTGTTTATTTCTGGACTCTCTATTCTGTTCCACTGATCTATGTGTCTGTTTTTATGCCAATACCATGCTGTTTTGATTACTATCTCTTTGTAATGTAGTTTGAAATCAGGGAGTGTGATGTTTCCAACTTTGTTCCTCTTTCTGAAGATTGCTTTGACTTTTTGCAGTCTTCTGTGTTCCATACAAATTTTAGGATGGTTTATTCTATTTCTGTAAAAACTGTTATTGGAATTTTGCTAAGGAATGCATTGAATATGTAGATTTCTTTGGATAGTATGGACATGTTAATAATATTAATTCTTCCAACCCGTGAGCATGGAATATTTTTCCATTTATTTGTGTCTTCCTCAATTTCTTTCAATGTCTTACAGTTTTCAGGGCACAGGTCTTTCACTTCCTTAGTTACATTTATTCTTAGCTATTTTATTTTTTGATGCATTTGAAAATGGGATTGTTTTCTTAATTTCTCTTCAAATATTCTGT
This sequence comes from Equus quagga, assembly GCF_021613505.1. NCBI lineage: Eukaryota > Metazoa > Chordata > Mammalia > Perissodactyla > Equidae > Equus > Equus quagga. The sequence continues at coordinate 14,268,389 of NC_060269.1, forward strand.
TATTAGTGTATAGAAATGCAACAAATTTTGTATATTATTTTGTATCCTGCAACTTTGCAACTTCACTTAATTTGTTGATTAGTTCTAACAGTTTTCTGATGAAGTCTTTAAGGTGTTCTGTATATAATATCATGTCATCTGCAAATAGTGACAGTTTACTTCTCCCTTTCTGATATGGATGCCTTTTATTTCTTTTTTTTTCCCTAATTGCTATGGGCTAGGACTTTCAATATTATATTGAATAAAAGTGGCAAGAGTGGGCGTTCTTGTTTTGTTCCTAATCTTAGAGGAGAAGGTTTCAGTTTTCATTACTGAGTATTGTGTCTTTTTCCATCTCTTCCCTTTCAGTCTGTTTGTGAGCCATCTTGTGGTCATTGGGAGTTAGTCTGTTGTAGGCAGCATATAGATGAGCCTTGGTTTTTTTTATCTATTCAGTCACTCTATGTCTTGTGATTGGAGAATTAAGTCCGTTTACATTTAAATCAATTACTGATAGATATGGACTTATTGCCATTTTTTAAACTCTCTGGCTCTTTTGTGTAGTCAAATGCTCCATTCTAGAGTTATATCCCCTCTGGCTGTTTAGTTTTTCTGTTCCTTTCTTCTTCTCTCATTCTCTTCCATTGTAATTTGATGATTTTCTATCATGGTATACATAGATTCCTTTCTCTTTCTGTTTTTTTATCTACTATAGGTTTTTGCTTTGTGGTTACTGTGAGGCTTACATAAAACAACTTGCATTTATAATAGTCTATTTTAAGTTGATAACAACTCAAGTTTAAACATATTAGAATACATACATGTTGGTCCACTTTATGTTGTCCCATAAGCCCCTACAGGTATCTTCACTTTATTTCATTCTTTTTTCTTTTTGCTGATTGGGAGACTTCCACTGCCCTGTCTTTGAGGTCACTGATCCTTTCTTCCACCTCGCCTTGTCTGTTGTTGAATCCCTATAGAGTATTTTTCAGTTCAGTCATTGTATTCTTTAGTTCTGTGACTTCTATTAGGTACTTTTTAATATTTTCTATTTTTGTTGAAGTTTTCCCTTTCTTCATCCATTTTTCTCCCAAGCTCAGTGAACATCTTTATGACCATTATTTTGAACTCTTTATCAGGTAAATCACTTATCTCCATTTTATTAATGTCTTTTTCTGAGGTTTTACCTTCTTTCTTCATTTGGTACGTATTCCTGTTTTTTCATTTTCCTTGACATTCTGTGTTGGTTTCTATGCATAAGATACAACAGCCACTTCTCCCAGTCTTGAAGGAATGGCCTCATATAGGAGATGAACCTTATCATTCAAGCTCTTGGTTCCTTTCTCAAACCTTTGTGGTTGCCCAGGCAGCCTATTTTATTTTATTGGCTCCCAGTAGTTGAGGGTATGCCAAGACCTCTCAGTGTCCCAAAGGGGAGGATATCAGTCAGTAGCTAGATTCAGGCTGATTGGAAGCCAGACCTTCAGGCAGCAGCTTTTAAAGTCTGCAAATATATACAGTCCTTTGGGACTGAGAGCATAAGTCCTACTGACCATCAGAGGCAAGTGCCCTAGAGGTGTTCCGTGGGAAGCAGCCCAAAAACCGGGTACCAGGTGTAAAAACCAGGGCATTAGATGCACGTACAAGGTCCCTCTGGAGATAGTGGCTCTCTGGACTATAGCAGAAGGAAAGCATGAAGACAGCACTCACCCTCTGAGGTCCCTGGAGAGGATTACAGTCGGCTCTTAGATATGTGTTTAATTAGAAGCTCACCTCTCAGGCCATAGCTATGAAGATAAGCTAATAGGCCTCTTTCTTTCTTTCTTTCTTTCTTTTTTAAAGATTGGCACCTGTGCTAACAACTGTTGCCAATCTTTTTTTTTTCTGCTTTATCTCCCCAAACCAACCCCGTACATAGTTGTATATCTTAGTTGCAGGTCCTTCTAGTTGTGGGATGTGGGACGCGCCACCTCAACGTGGCCTGACGAGCGGTGCCATGTCCACGCCCAGGATCCAAACCCTGGGCCACCACAGCGGAGTGCGCGAACTGAACCACTCGGCCATGGAGCCGGCCCCTAATAGGCCTCTTTCAAAGGAAGACTGGGCATCTCAATCTATTCCCTCTTGCTGTGCCCTGGCTACTGTTAGCCAGTTAAGGATTCTGTGTCTGTTGGCTACGGTTCTCTGGGACTTGTAAAGATAGGTCCCATTGGCCTCCAGACACAGGTGAACTAGAGGTGTCACCTGGGGGATAGCCACAAAAATCAGGGTACCAGAGGACAGTACAATCTCCTTTCAAGGAGGTACCAGTGAGCTGAAGCAGGGCAGAGGGAATGAGCAAATACAGCTCCTGCTTGCCTCCAGGCCTGGAGAGTATTTCAGTAGGCCTCAAGTATGTTAAATTAGATGCCCCCCAGGCCAGTGCTTTAAAATAAGCAAGTAAGTCTGGGTGTTTTATAATCAGCTGCCTCTGTGCTGGGCCCTGGGACAGGTAAGTCTGCATGTGTGAGTCCCTTCAGAACTGTTTCTCAGATTGTGATTTCCTTGTTGGTATCATGGGTACAAGCCCCATTGGCTTTCAAAGCTAGATGTTTGAGGGGCTCATCTTTCAGGTACAGGTGTTAAAAGTGGGGGTGCCAGATGTACGGTTCAAACCCTTCACTCCTCGGGGAGAAGCTTACGGCCTCTTCTTGTTCCTGTGTGGGTTTTCTCTCATTCACCCGATGTGTAGGAATCACTTAGCTAGTTTTTGGGTTTTCTTCAGAGGAAATTTTTCCATTTGTAGCTGTAGATTTGGTGTGTTCATGGGAGGAGGTGAGTTCAGGATCTTTCTATGTTGCCATCTTGAACTGGAACCAAATAGCTAACATTTATTGATTGATTACTGTATTAGGCATTGTTCTGTTGTTTACCAATATTGACTTATTTTATCCTCTAAACAACACAATAAAAGAGATACAGTGGTGATTTTACTTTTCAATGTCTTACTTTAGATGACAAAACTAAAGCCAAGCTTACACTCTTTTGTCCCCAGTGTTCTAAAACTTCACGGTGATGTTCCTAGGTGTGAATTTATTCTCACCCATTGTGCTGGACACTCAGTTAACTCTTTAAAAATGGAGATTCCTATCCTTCAAGTCTTAGGATTTTCTCAAATTATTTCCTCTCCTCTGTTGTTGGTTTGCATCCTCTGGAGTTCCCTGAGTGAAATTCAAAACTGGCCCTCATACATGGAGGGTAAGGAAAGGTCAAAGAAAGAGGCAGACCACTCCATATTGGTAGGTAGTCACTTTAATCAGCAAGGGAACTTCCATATGAGACAAGATGAGTAGATCTCTGCAGCTGCCCACCAGAATCTTAAGTTTACTTAGAGGCCTTAACAGGATTAACATATACAGTCCAGATGGTCTCAACAACACATTACTCTCTCAAGACTACATCCTTCAAACGGCCCCTGTGGGAACTGTAAGCCAAACATACATTCCAAGCACAGGAGTAGAGGTAACAGTCCAGCTCATGGGTCAATTGGTGGTCACGTCCTCTTAATCACCTCCTCCAACATTTTGTTTATTTTTAAATAATTTTAAAGGCACTTAGGGAGGGTCAAGTTAAGCCTAAACAAATTTTTGTGAGCCCCCTCCCCAAATGATCTATCATCATTCTTAGTTGAGGTCTTTCCAAACTAAGAAATTCAGTTGATGAATTAAAGGATATTCAATTGTTGACACCCAAATTTGTTCCCTGGAAGACCAAGTTTGCAAAATACCTTCAGGCATGTGACAAAAATATAAAGAAATGGAAATTGTTCAGGAACAGATAAGAGATGTGAAGGATTGAGCCAAGAAATGGATATACAAGTAATAGGAATTCCAGAATAGAGAAAGAAATGGAATTTAAATTTAAAGAAACACTATAAGAAAAGTTTAGTTGAAGAAAGACTCGAAGACACCAGAAGGTCTCACTGGGTTCCAGCTGACTGAGGAGAAAATGCGTACCTCTAAGTACCTCCTGCTCACCGTACGTTTTTGATAGTACAGTTCTTAAGGATAAAGAAACAAATCCTCTGAGCCTCCTGACAAAACGAACACATCCTCAAAGGAAAAATAAAACCAATGGGCATATAAATATGTAAAGTTTATTAATTTTACTATTTAAGTATTATATCTCCCTATATAATTATACTTTACTACAGCTTCTTTAAACTTTTGATTATTTTATGTGTGTTAAGTTTTGGTGAATACTTATTTTATGATAGTTTATAATTATTTTTAGCATCACAAAATGTCCTTCTTTATCCTCTTTAATTTTTTGAACTTTAAATTACACTGTATCTAAAGTTGATATTGACATTCCTGTTTTCCTTTTCTTTGATCACAAAAAAAATCATAAAAATTTTAATGTAGATATAGAGCTTGACATTAACAATGATATATATATATACATTGTCATTATTGCATGTCACTAAATGTTTTCATCTTTTCCTGCTGAGCACATGGTAGGCTGCTCTTGCTAGCTTCCCTGTGATTGAGTGGAGCCACATGAGTGGCTCATCTTGCCAAAGAGTTGTGATAGGATGTGACTTTTTCACTTTTAAGCCACAGCAGAATTTATTGGCAACAGAACTTCCAGAATTCTCATTTCAGTCCTATAGAGTGACTGGCAACATTTAAGATGACAGCTGCTTCATCAGCTTGGGTCCCAGAGGGAGAAGATGCAGAACAGAGTCTCTAGCCAATAATGAACAAGTAGCGAAAGTAATCTTAAATTTTACGTAGAAGAATAAAATTCCTGAAAATAGGGAAGAAGTGTTTTTTTCTTAAAGGTGAGATGAGACCTGAATTATCAGATATCTGAACATAGTCTAAAGTCCCTAAACCCAAAAGAATGATATTTGGTATTGATAAAGGAAGTGAATAACACCTTCACAAATATTTGGAAACTCAATATTTGTTAAAAGTTATGATGCAAATAGTGGGAAATTAATAGGTAATTTACTAATTGGTTGTGGCATAACTATACAAAAGAATAAAAGTGTATATCAATATTGCACAATATGTACAAAAGACCCTTCAAATAGAGTAAAGATTTGAACATAAAAATAAAACAAAAACACCTGTAATAAAATCAAGGAGACTAAAAATACAATTCAAGGGCAAGAAAGACCATCTAATAGCAGAAGACCACAAACTAAAAGGACAGACAATTTTGGCTGTGTATAAAAGCAAAAGTTGAGGTTCTGGTTCAAGGTGGCAATGTAGGAAATCCTGAACTCACCTTGAATGAACACAATAAGTCTACTCTTACATATGGAACAATTTCCTATTTTAAAATACCTAAAGGCTGACTGAGTGATGATTACACAACAGGCAAATGAAAAGAAAACCAGTCAAAGTGGGTAGGAGAGGCTGGGACTCAATCCTGCCATAAATCCTACTCCTGATGCAGCATCCCACAACCAGGATGGAACTTAAAACCCAGAGCTTCTTCCTGAGGAGTGAAGGGTTCAAACCCCACATCAGGCATCCCAACTTTTAAGACATACACTTAGAGACGAGCCCCCAAAACATCTAACTTTGAAAACAGGCAGGGCTCGTGTCCCAAGACCCACAAGACTCTGACAATCTGAGAAACCACTCTTAAAGGGCTCATGCACTTGGACTCACCAGCCCCAAGGCCCTGCTCGGAGGCAACCAATGGCAATTGTGCCTAGACTTAAGAGAAGTAGGCACACTTGCTTATATTAAAGCATATAACGATATGCTTTATAGTTTATAATGCCTGAGGGGTAGGCAACTAATTTAGGATATACATCTAGGAGCCTGATGGAATACTCTATGGGAACAGAAGCTGGTGGGCGCCATCTTTGTGCTCTCCCTTTGCCATGCTCCAGAGCACCAGAATCTCCTGGCAGGGAGCTTTTATACTTGTCTGGTGCCTGATTTTTGTAGCTGCCACCTAGGGGATGCCTCTTGATCGCCTGGCTCTGGGCTCCAGAAGAGCGTGCATTTCTGGTTCCATGGGAATGTAAGAATCAATGTCAACTAGAAAGGAGCTCATATCCCTGTCTGGTACCCCAATTTTTGCTACTGCTGCCAGGGGACACCCCTACTTGCCTGGCTTTGATGGTCAGTGGGGTTTATGCTTGTGAGTCCCACAGGACTGTAACCAATGGAGAAAGAGTTCTTAAACAGCTACCACCCACAGGACATAGCAAAAGGCAATAGACCCAGGAGCCTAGTCTTTCTGTGGAGGAAGCCTATTAGCTAATCATGACTGCAGCCTGAAGGGAAGGCTTCTAATTAAACACACGTCTTGGGGCTGACTGTAATCCTTTCTAGAGACCTTGAAGGGTAGTCTCTACCTTCGTGCTCACCTTCTACCACACTTCAGAGTGCCAGTGTCTCTTGGAGGAGGGCTTTACACACGTCTGGTACCCTGGTTTTTATGTGTGATGCCCCAGCTTTTACAGATGCTGCCCAGGAAACACCCCTTTATCACCTGGCTCTGGTGGTTGAAGGGGCTTTCATTCCTGGGTCCCACTAGACAACGGCAATCAGAGAGATGCCATAGGGCTACCACCACTAGGACACTGCAAAGACAGTGGACTGAAGCACACTCCACCATCTTTCTGTGAAGGAGGCCTCTTTGCTTATCCTAGAGCTTTGGCCTGAAGGGCAGACTTCAGTTCTGGCACACGTTCAGTGGCCTACAAAGCTGCTCTCTAGGAATGTAGGCTGTGGATGCCATCTTGGTGCTCTCCTTCTGCCTTGCTCTAGCTCATTGGTGCCACCCAGGAAAGAGCTTCTATACCCATCTGGACCCCTGATCTCTGTGACTGCTACCCAGGGGACACCTCTAGATTGCCTGGCTCTGGTGGCCAGTGGGGCTTATGCTTTGGGTCCCACAGGACTGTATATATTTGCATACTTTTGAAAGCTGATGCTTGAGTGTCTCCTTCCCAGTTAGCTTGAAGGCAGGTGCTAAGATCCTCCCCTTTGGTACTCTGACAGGTCTTGGGCACTTCATCAACTACTAGGAATTTTTAAAAAATATATTAGGCTGCTTGGACAAGCATGAAGCTTTGAGAGACAACCAAGAGCTGAGGCAAGTCTGAATGACAAGGTTCATCTCCTATATGAGGCTACTCCTTCAAGACTGGGACAGGTGTTTGTTTTACCTACTACATAGAAACCAAGAGAGAGAGAGTCAAGCAAAATGAAGGAAGAAGGAACTATGTTAAAAAAAAAAGAACAAGATAAAGTCTCAGAAAAAACCTTAATGAAATGAGAATAAGCAATTTATCTGATAAAGAGATCAAAGTAATGGTCATAAAGATGCTCACTGAACTGAGGAAAAGAATGGATGAACATAGTGAGAATTTTAACAAAGTGATGGAAAATATAAAAAAATACCAAATATAAGTCACATAGCTAAAGAATATAATAAGTGAACCAAAAAACATGCTGGATAGTTTCAACAGCAGACTAAATGAAGCAGAAGACAAGATGAATCAATTCAAAGACAAGGTAGTGGAACTCACCCATTCAGAACAGCAAAAAGAAAACAGAAAAAAAAGGTGAAGATAAGTTAAAGGACTTATGGAACAACATTAAACAGATTAATGTTTGCATCATAGGGCTCCAAGAAGATAAAGAGAGAGAGAAAGAGGCAGAAATCTTATTTGATGAAATAATGGCTGAAAACTTTCCTAACCTGGGGAAAGAAATAGACAACCAGATCCAGAAAGCCCAGAGAGTTACAAATAGATCCACATAAATTATAATTAAAATGTCAAAAGTTAAAGACAATGAGAGAATATTAAAAGCAGCAAGAGAAAAATAACTTGTTAAGGGAACTCCTATAAGACTATCACCAGATTTTTTAAGCAGAAACTTTGCAGGCCAGAAGGGAGTGGCATGATATATTCAAAGTGCTGAAAGAAAAAAACTGCCAACCAAGAATACTCTACACAGCAAAGCTGTCATTCAGAAGTAAAGGAAAGATAAAGAGTTTTCCAGACAAGCAAAAGCTAAAGGAGTTCATCATCACTAAACCAGCCTTACAGAAAATGTTGAAGGGACTTCTTTAAGATGAAAAGAAAGGGCATAGATTAGTAATAAGAACACACATGAAAGAATAAATCTCACTGGAAAGGTAAATACATAGTAAAGGTAGTGGATTTAATCACTTGTAAAGCTAGTATGAAGGTTAAAAGACAAAAGTAGTAAAAATAACTATGATTATAATCATTAGTTAAGGGATACACAAGATAAAAAGATGTGAAATGTAACATCAAAAACATAAAATGTGGGATGGGGGAGTAGTAATATTGAGCCTTATGATGGCACCAAATTTAGGTTGCTATCAATTTAAAATAGACTGTTATAGATATAAGTTGTTATATGTAAGTCTTGTGGTAACCACAGGGCAAAAACCTATAACAAATACTAAAAAGACAGAGAGAAAGGAATGGAAACATACCACTAAAGAAAGTCATCAAACCACAAAGAACATGAGCAAGAGAAGAAGAAAGAGAACAGAGAGGAACTACAAAAAAAGCCAGAAAAGAATTATCAGGATGGCAATAAACTCATACCTCTCAATAATTATTTTAAATGTAAATGGACTAAATGCTCCAATCAAAAGACATAGAGTGACTGAATGAATTAAAAAAAACAAGACCCATCTGTATACTGCCTATGAAAGACTCACTTAAAATGTAAGGACACACACAGAGTGAAAGCGAAATGATGGAAAAAAATATTCCATGTAAATGCAAACCAAAAGAGCCGAGATAGTTATACTTACAGTGGACAAAATAGACTTTAAAACAAAGACTGTAATAAGAGACAAAGAAGGATGTTACATAATGATAAAGGAATCAATCCAGCAAGAAGATATAACATTTATAAATATTTATGAGCACCTAATTACATAGAGCAAATATTAACAAACCCAAAGGGAGAAATAGCAATACAATAATAGTAGGGGGCTTGATTACCCCACTACATCAATGAATAGATCATCCAGACAGAAAATCAATAAGGAAATATTGGCCTTACATGACACATTAGACCAAATGGACCTAACAGATATTTACAGAACATTCCACCCAGAAGCAACAAAACACACATTCTTCTCAGGAGCACATGGAACATTTTCCAGGATAGATCATATGTTAGGCCACAAAACAAGTCTTAATAAATTTAATAAGATTTAAATTATATCAAGCATCTTTTCTGACCACAATGGTATGAAACTAGAAATCAATTACAAGAAGACAACTGGAAAACTCAGTAGGAGATTAAACCACATCCTACTGAACAACCAATGGGTCAAAGAAGAAACCAGAAGAGAACTTAAAAAATACCTTGAGACCAATGAAAATGGAAATATAACATACCAAAATTTATGGGATGCAGCAAAAGCGGTTCTAAGAGGGAAGATCACAGTGATAAATGCCTACTTCAAGAAACAAGAAAAGTCTCAAATAAACAACCTAACTCTTCACCCGAAGGAACTAGAAAAAGAAGATCAAACAAAGCTGAAAGTTAGTAGAAGGAAAGAAATAACAAAAGATTAGAGCATAAATAAATAAAAAAGAAATTAAAAAGACAATAGGAAAGGTCAATGAAATGAAGAGCAGGTTCTATGAAAAGATAAACAAAATTGACAAAACTTTAGCTAGACTCACCAAGAAAAAAGAAAGGACTCAAATAAAATCAGAAATAAAAGAGACGTTACAACTGATAACACAGAAATACAAAGGATTATAAGAGACTACTATGAATAATTATACACTCACCAATTGGACAACATATAAGAAATAAATTCCTAGAAACATACAACCTATCAAGACTAAATCATGATAAAACAGAAATCATGAAAAACAGAAAATCTGAACGGTAATTACTAATAAGAAGATTGAATCAGTAATCAAAAACCTCCCAACAAACAAAAGTCCAAGATCAGATGGCTTTACTGGTAAATTCTACCAAACATTCAAAGAAAAATTAATACCAATCCTCAAAACTCTTCCAAAAAATAGAAGAGGAGGGAACTCTTCCAAACTCATTTTATGAGGCCAGCATTACTCTGATACCAAAACCATACAAGGACGCCATAAGAAAAGAAAATTACAAGCCAAGCCAATACCCCTAAGGAACTTATGGATGCAAAAATCCTCAACAAAATATTAGCAAAACATATTCAACAATACATTAAAAAGATCATACACCATGATCAAGTGGGATTTATTGTTGGGATGCAAAGACGGTTCAACATCTGCAGATCAGTTAATGTGATAGACCACATTAACAAAATGAAAAATAAAAATCATATGATCATCTCAATACATGCAGAAAAGGCATTTGGCAAATCTCAATATCCATTTATGATATGAGGGAACATACCTCAACATAATAAAGGCCATATATGACAAGCCCACAGCTAACATCATACTCAATGGTGAAAAGCTGAAGCTTTTCCTCTTGGATCAGGAACAAGACAAGGATACCCACTGTTGCCAATTTTATTCAGTATAGTATTGGAAGTCCTAGCCCATATCAATTAAGTAAGAAAAAGAAATAAAAGGAATGCAAATTGGTAAAAAAAAAAAAAAAAGAAGAGCAACTGTCAGTATGTGCAGAGGACATGATATTATATAGAGAAAGCCCTGAAGACCATCAGAAAACTATTAGAACTAATCAACAAATACAGCAAAGTTGCAGGATACAAAATCAATATTCAAAAATCCGTTGTGTTTCTATACGTTAATAAAGAACTATCAGAAAGAGAAATTAAGAAAACAATTGCATTTACAATTGCATCAAAAGAATAAAATACCTAGGAATTAATTTAACTAGGGAGGTGAAAGAATTGTATATTGAAAACTGCAAGAAATTGAAGAAGACATAAATAAATAGAAAGATATTTCATGCTCATGTATTGGAAGAATTAATATTGTTAAAATGTCCATTCAATGCAATCCCTATCAAAATTCCAATCACATTTTTCACAGAAATAAAACAAACAGTTCTAAAATTTTTATGTAACCACAAAAGACCCCAAATAGCTAAAGCAATCTTGAGAAAGAAGAACAAAGCTGGAGGCATCACACTTCCTGATTTCAAACTATATTACAAAGCTAGAGTAATCAAAACAGTATGGTACTTGCATAAAAGCAGACACACAGGTCAATTGAACAGAGCCCGGAAATAAACCCACACATATATGGTCAATTAATTTTTGACAAAAGAGTCAAGAATATATAATGGCCAAGGACAGTCTCTCTTCAATAAATGGTGTTGGGAAGATTGGACAGCCACATGCAAAAGAATGAAACTGGACCACTATCTTACACCATCCACAAAAATTAAATCAAAATGGATTAAAGACTTGAACATAATACCTGAAAACCTAAAACTCCTAGAAGAAAACAGGTGGTAAGCTTCCTTGACAAAGTCTCAGTGATGGTTTTTTTAATCTGACACCAAAAGCAAAAGCAAGAAAAGGAAAAATACGTAAGTGGGACTACATCAAACTAAAAAGCTTCTGCACAGCCGAGGAAACCATCAACAAAATGAAAAGGCACCCTACTGAATGGGAGAAAATGTTTGCAAATCATATATCTGATAAGGGTTTTATATTTTATATATTTACACAATATATAAAGAACTCTAGGATTTCTATTTCTTTATTGTTGTTGTTTTGATGGTTGCTATTTCTTTGTCAAACTTCTCATTTTGTTCACTCATGGTTTTCCTAATTTCATTTAGTTCTGTCTGTGTTTTCCTGGAGTTCACAAAACTTACTTAAATGGATTATTCTGAATTCTTTGTCAGTTCATAGACCTGCATCTCTTTAGGGTCAGTTATTGGAGCTTTATTAGTTTCCTTTGGCGGCGTCATATTTACCTAATTTTTCATGATCTTTGATTATTTACATTGGTATCTGTGCATTTGAGTAATCAGACTCTTCTTCTAGACTTTACAGGTTTGCTTTTATGTATGTATATTTTTTAAAAACCAAGCTCATAGACACGGAGAACAGATTAGTAGCTGCCAGCGGTGGGGGTTGGGGAGAAATTATTTTTTTAGGTTAAATAAATTGAATTAAAAAATAATAAAAGGGAAAGTTTAGTACAGTAAAAAAAATACTATAAACAAAGTACAATCATGCGCTGCATAACAACATTTCAGTCAACAACAGACTGTATATATGACGGTGGTCCTGGACAAAAGATTAGTACCATATAGCCTACGCGTGTGGTAGGCTATACCATCTAGATTTGTGTGAGTACACTCTATCATGTTCGCACAACGATGAAATCACCTAATGACGCATTTCTCAGAACGTATCCCCATCATTAAGTGACACGTGACTGTAATCTAAAAACGATATACTTGGAAAAAAATGTGAAACATGTATGGCAGCAGAGTTAATATCTACATTATACAATATGCTTATTACAAATTGACATATAAAACCCCCAAATAATGTAATAGAGAAAAGTAGGCAAAAGATATGAAACAGCAAGTCCAAATAGCTACATTGTGTGTGAAAAATGCTGAGTCAGGAAAGCACACAATAAAGTAACAGTGAGCTATCACTTTTACCCATCAGATGGACAAAAACTTACACATGTAATAAAGCTACTAGCAGGGATTTGGAAGAAAGGTACCCTCTTTAATTGCTGAGGAAACTGTGAGCTGTAATACTCTTTTCAAAGAGCCATTTAGCAATATCTATTACATTTAGACTACATATTGATTTTGATCCAGCCATCCCATTTCAGGCAGTCTACCTTATGATAATCAAACACCTGGTAGAAAAGGACATATATATATATATACACACACACAAGGATGTTTATTGCAGCACTGTTCATAGTGACAAAAAATGGGAAACAAAATGAATGCCCATAAATAGTTGAATAAATTACTCATATTTTTAAACATGATATAGCTATTAAGTATATAGAATTCATAGAACTATGAGTTTGAAGGATTCCCCAGGAATTACTGGTGAGTAAGAAAAGCAATATGTAAGAAGCCATATGCAATGTAATCTCCTCCTTTAAAAACAATGACAAGAAAAACCACTACATCTTTATATGGAGAGGAAAATATAGAAAAATTGGGCTGTCAATGTTGACTATGGGGATGGGAGAATTTCCTAAGGGAGGAAAGAAGAGGAAGCAGAAAAGAGTGATGAAAGCCAGACAGAAAAGGTAGGGGCAGCATTTAAAGGTATGTTCAAAATGATCACACACCTGCTGAGTGCAAACTTCTACATACGTGTGTTCATGTTTAAAGATATTAACAAATTAGATAAAATGAAAAGAATAGTAATGAAAAAGAAATTCTAATTCCCATATAAAAAGGGAGGAATAAAGTGCTTTTACTCCACAGTTGCTTCTAGCAGTTTCATCCACAGTAATAAGCCTTATAACCCATCCTTCCAAGCGTGTTTAGTGTAGTATAGTTTAAACCCCTTCCTCTCATGCGCGAGCTGGAGAACCTGAGGCAACTTACCCAACCTCTCTGAACTCAGGGATAGTCATTAAAATGGAGCTGAAAGTATCTTTCTTACAGAAAAGTGCTGCCAAGTAACAGAAAATATTTACACAAGTCACTTCCTTCAGTACCCAGTTGGCCTAGTGTTTGCAGAATTCCAAATTAGCCATTGGAAAATTTTAATGGTGACTTTTAATTTCCCCAGCCACCTGTTTCCTACTCAAAGACCTCAAGTTAGCTAGCAAAGAGCATCAAGTTATGTTTATAACAAGCCCTTAAAGAGATCAAACTAGCTTGAGTGCCTTATTAAAAAGTCACTAGTAATAGACTAAAGAGTCACATATGTTAAAATTTTCAAATACGTCATTTCAAAGCAGACAGAAAATGTTTTTGAAAAATGAGACAGACCACCAGGAAATTAAACTGCACAACAACTACAATTAGAGTAACACAAAATGATGAAACATTCACATAGTAAAACAGGAAATCCAGACATACCACAGAGAACAATAAAAATACTCATCTCTCTACTGAAAGGTTTTGCAAAGATGTTCTAAACATGTATAATTGTCTTACAGAGCCGTAGTAAGGGAAACATTCTGTTTATTCGGAAAGGCACAAATCTGTTCTCAAAAGCCTGCAATTAACTCTTCTCTTGTTTCTATTTGCAATTCCCTACTTCATTCTTAATTATTCCTTTACTGTATAACCACGAAAGAAAGATAGCTTTCTTCTTCCTATGTTTCTTCTTAATGTTCGCGCTGTTCCAGTATTGCTTTAGTTTATTACAGGCGTATGCTGCATAATGATCTTTCAGTCAAAGGACTGCATATATGATGGTGGTCCCATAAGATTATACCATATAGCCTAGGTGTGTAATAGGCTATACCATCTAGGTTTGTGTAAGTACACTGTAAGATGTTCACACAACGATGAAATCACCTAATGACACATTTCTCAGAACATACCCCTGTCATTAAGTGACACATGACTGCATTATTAATCGTCTGCTGCTATTACGCATGCTCCCTGACGCTCATAGTTCTTCCAGAGAACAAGCTGTGCAGCCCTTTGCTATTCTTCTGTTACCATTCTAGCCTCTAAAATAGGTTAATTGTGGTGAAATTACTTTGTGCATTAGTCTTTTCTTCTCATTTTATGCCAACAAAATAAATTCTCAGAAATCAGAGTGTTCATAATTATATAAAAGAGACATTTTTATGAGTATAGCTTTCATCAACTAAATGACTCTCAGTTTATTAAAAGTCTATGTCAAGAGATAAAAATCAAAAGAGAATAAAGAGAAAAAAATGATAATAACAGAATAAGCAGGTTCTTGCTAACCACAGCTTGAAACAAAAATATAGCAGAAACCTAAGATGGTAAATAAGCATATATCACTTAAGTCAAATACAATTTAATACACTAACTCTAGTTTTATTAGACTTGCAGAGGTCCAAATATTTATTTATTGACTTACTAATTTTATTAATTAGTTATTTTACATCTAGTCCTATTTATTATTTCTTTCTCTGCTGAACCTGAACCTTTTTCTACGTTACAGAAGATGGTTTGTCCTGAACATCACAATTTCCTCAACTACTGGTGGATTTTACATTTTTCACTGATAAATGAGTGATGCATGTTGAAAACAGTTTCTGGTTGTCCAAAGAATAGAAAAGGATACACCTACACCTAACGTTAAAGGTTGAATTGTGTCTCCCAAAAAGATATGTTGAAGTCCTAACTTCCAGAAGATCCGTGAATGTGACCTTATTTGGAAATAGGGTCTTTGCAGATGTAATCAAGTTAAGATGATTAATACACTGGATTCAGGAGTGTCTTAATCCAATGACTAGTGTTCTTTTAAGAAGAGAGAACTTGGACACAGAGCCACACAAAGAAGAATACCATGTGATGATGGCGGCTGCGATTGGAGTTATGCATCTACAAGCCAAGCAACACCAAGGACAGCTGGCAATGGCTAGAAGCTGGAAGAGTCAAAGAAGGCTTCCTTCCCTAGAGACTCCAGAGAGAGCACCACCCAGAGCAGCCTCCAGAACTGTGGGACAGTGTATTTCTGTTGTTTTAAATCAGCCAGTGTGTGATATTTGTTACGGCAGCCCTGGGAAAGAAATACACCACTAACTTACTCATTGTTTCCAACAACATTTACAAGAACTGATGCAGGCAGGGCTTCCAAATAACCACAAACATATAGAAACATTAGAGAAATTTTTGAAAGAAAAATCAAGAAACAGCAAAACTCCAAAGGAAGAAAAGACACATCTCAGGGCAAGAAAGGAATTGGGAAATCAGGCTAGAAATGAACCTTGATAGAGATTTGAGCATGGGAATTTGAAGAAGGGGTCAAGTTTTAATACCAGAGATACATTTGAAAAAACAATGATATAAAATATTTACACATGAAAAATATAATCATTAAAATTTTGAAATTCAGTGATTGGGTTAAATACTAGATTAGACTCTACTGGAGAAAGAATCTGGATATTGAAAATAGATCTAAAACAGCCCCAAAGAATGCAGCACAGAGAGATGTGGAATATAAAACATTGTTAAAATTCACAACAAACATTCTTTTTCCTCCATCCATTCTGTATAACACCAAGTATATATTTCTATAGATACATATACATCATATATAATATATATACATCTATATAAATACATATATGTATATATGTATTTATTTTAATGCACATAGATGTACGTGTGTCTTTGTGTATATGTATACATAAACATTTGTGTATATACATACACACATGAATTTTCTAGAATTGAAGAAAGATGTGAATCTTCCGATTGAAAAATCTATCCTAAAACAAGAGTAAGATACATAATAACCAATTTATTCTTGGACTTATTGCAGTGAAAAGGCAAAGCTCTAACATCAGAAAAAGCCAGATTACTAACAAAAGAATAACAATTAGACTGTCATCCAATTTGCAAGCAGCAACAATAGATGTCAAAAAACAGTGTAATAATATCTTTAAAGTGCTGAAAGAAAATAGCCATCAACCTGCAATTGTGTGCCAGGATAAACTATCAACTGAGAACTACGGCAAAGACATTTCCAGACAAAAATTGAGGGTATTCACCGCTCACCTAACCTCACCACAATCAATGAACAAGTTATTTTGTAGTAAATAGGAATTGAAGCAAGGAGAAAGTGACATGCAGGAAGCAACAATGATGAAAGACATTGTTAAACATGCTATTATGCCTAAGAGAGCATCCCCTAGAAAATAATAGCAATTGTAATGACTCTCATGGTTGAGCATTAAAAACAAGGTAGAACTAAAATGCTATGCAGCAACAGCCTCATAGATGGGAGAGGGAATTGGAGTAACATATTTCCAATGTACTTGAATTATTCAAGAGGGGACCATAGACACTGATTGATTTTAAACTTTAGACAAGTAGGCACATTGAAGAATTTGAGTAGCTCCTAAAAATAAAATGAGTGTACACCTTCAAAAATAATTGTGGGGGAAAATTTGATTATCTAATAGTAAACAGGAAAGGGAAAAAATGCACAGAATAGAACTTTGCAAAGGAAAAAAGAAGATTAAGATAAAGCTAATATAAAAGAGACCTACCTCAACTAAAAAACAAGAGAAGCAATGAAAGAAAAAGCTATAACAGGCAACTACTAATCAAAATAAGTTAGTACATTAATATTAAAATAGACTTTAAGATAAAAAGTACTGTTGAATTTGGAGTGGACAGACTCCAAGATGCCCCCCTCTCCATGATCCCTGCCTCCTGATATCCACACCTGTGTGTAATTCTCTCCCTCTCCATGTGGATGGGATGTGTGACTTGCTTCTAATGAATAGAATATGATAAGGGTGAAGGGATATTATGTTCATGATCATGTATCATTATATGTCTTCCTTTTACTAGCAGATTCACTCTAGAGAGTCTCCCTGCCAGCTTGATGAAGTAAGAAGCCATGTTGGGAAAGCCCACATGGCAAGGAACTGTGGGCCACCTTCGGGAACTTCTGACGGCCTACAGCCAGCAGGAAGTCGGAGTCCTCAGACCTATAACTACAACGAAATGGATTCTACCAACAACCAGCGTGGACGTGGAAGAATATTTTCCCCCGTCAAGCCTCCAGAGGAGAATGAGCTTGGTCAACACCCTGACTGCAGCCTCATGAGATCCGAAGGAGAGGACTGAACTAAGCCATCCCTGAACTCCTCATCCACAGAAGCTGTGGGATAAAAATGTGTGTCATGTAAACTGGTTATGCAATAATAGGAATCTATTACAAATCTGAATTAGGTCATTACTTCATGATAAAAGAAGCAATCCTTTAGAAGATATAATAATCTTGAACTAAAATGAACTTAAGAACCTCTAAAAATATGAGACAAAGATTGACAGAATTACTATGAGAACTTGATAAATCCACAAATATAGTGAAAAATTTTGACACACTTCTCTTAGAAATGTATATAGCAAAGAAGAAAAGATTAGTTAAGACTGGTAACAAGTTTGATTTATGAATATAGACAGATTCTACCTCCAATAGAGAACATGTATTTTCAAAGACGTGGATTATTTACTTTTCTTCTGAAAATTTTAAGATTTACTTTCTTAGCAACTTTCAAACACGCAATACAGTATTACTAATTATAATCACCATGCTGTACATTGCATCCCAAGACTTATTTATTTTATAACTGAAAGTTTGTGCCTTTTGACCACCTTCACTAAGCTTTCCCTCCCCCGACCCCCTGCCTCTGGCAAGCACCAACCTGTTCTCTGTATCGATGTGTTTTGTTTTTTAGATTCCACATGTAAGTGAGATCACAAGATATTTGTCTTTTTCTGTCTAACTTATTTCACTTAACATAAGGCTCATCTGTGTTGTCACAGATGTCAGGATTTCCTTCTTTTTTATAGTTGAATAATATGCCGGTGTGTGTTTGTGTATTGTGTGTATATATACATATTTTCTTTATCCATTCATCCACTGATGGACACTTAGGTTGTTTCATATCTTGAATTCCCATGTATTGTAAATAATACTGCAATGCATATGGCAGTGCAGATATCTTTTTGAGTTGGCGTTTTCAGTCTGTCTGTGTCTACACCTGAAGTGAGTCTCTTGTAGGCAGCATAAAAATCAGTTGTGTTTTTTTATCCGTTCAGCTACTCTATATCTTTTGATTGGAGAATTTAGTCCATTTATATTTAAAATAATTATTATAGATATGGACTTATTGCCATTTTGTATGTGTTTTCTGGCTATTTTGTCAGTCCTTTATTCATTTCTTCTTCTCTTGCTCTCTTCCTTTGTGATTTGATGATTTTCTGTAGCGTATGCATGAATTCTTTTCTCTTTGTCTTTTGTGTATCTACAATGGGTTTTTGCTTTGTGGCTGCTATGAGGCTTACATAAAGCAAATTATATTTATAACAGTCTATTTTAAGTTGATAATTTAAATTTGAATGCATTCTAAAGCTCTACATTTTTCCTCCCTCCTCCCACATTTTATGTTTTTGATGTCACAACTTTTTAAACATTGTGTATCCATTAATGTACTGCAGGCATACCTTATTTTATAGCACTTCACTTTATTGTACTTTGCAGATATTGTATTCCTTACAAGACTCTCCACCAGCAAATAGATTACAACTTGCTGAAGGCTCAGATGATGGTTATCAATTTTTAGCAATAAAGAATTAACTAAGGAGTGTGCATAGTTTTTAGATATACTACTACCGCACACTTAATAGACTACAGTGTAAATGTAATTTTTATATGTACTGGGAAACCACAAAGTTCACGTGACACTTTATGGCAATAATCACTTCATTGTGGTGGTTTGGAACCAAATCCTCAATATCTCCAAGGTATACCTATATTATAGCTAGTTATTTTTACTACTTTTGTCTTTTAACCTTATACTACATTGATAAGTGATTGACCCACCACCTTTACAACATTAGATTATTCTGAATTTTATGATGTATTTACCTTTACCAGTGAGATTTATACTTTCATTTGTTTTCCTTTTACTAATTAGTGCTTTGTCATTTTAGCTTAAAGACTTCCTGTTAACATTTTTTGTAAGGCTGGTCTAGTGCTGATGAATTCTTTCATTTTTCACTTGTCTAGAAAACTTTTTTCTCTTCTTCAATTATGAAGGACAACTTCGCCAGGTAATTACTTCTTAGTTGGCATTTTTTTCCTTTCAGCACTTTGAATATATTATGCCTCTCCCTTCTGGCCTGTGAAGTTTCTGCTGGAAAATCTGGTGATAGTCTTGAGGGGGTTCCTTTGTACATAACGACTTGTTTTTCTATTAATGCTTAGTATTCTTTCCTTGTCTTTAAGATTTGACAATTTAATTATAGCCGTCCTTCAGTATCTGTGAGGGATTGGTTCCAGGACCCCCTCAAAGATACTGAAATCCACAAATATTCAAGTCTCTTAGTAGCCCTTGGCATCGGAGGGTTCCACATCTGCAGATTCAATCAACTGTGAATTGTAAATATACTGCACAATTCATAATTGACTGAATCTGCAGATGTGGAACACGTGGATACAGAGGGCCAATTGTATGACATGTCCTAGAGTGGATCTCTTTGGGTTCATCATTTTGGAACTCTTTGAGCATCCTGGATCTAGACATCTGTTCCTTCCCCAGCTTAGAGAACTTTTCAGCCATTATCTTCAAAAAAGTTTTCTGCTGCTTTCCCTCTTTTTTTGGGATCTTAATAATGTGGATATTGGTCTGCTTGATGTTGTCCTGTAAGTTCCTCAGCTATTTTCACTCTTTTCTTTTTCTTTTTTTTTTTTGCTGCTCTGATTGCATGGATTCCACTGCCCCTGTCTTCAAGTCTGCGGATCCTTCCTTCCACTTCACCAAGTGTGTTGTTGACCCCTCTATTGTATTTTTCAGTTTAGTTCTTGTATTCTTCAGTTTTCTGGTTTCTGTTTGGTACTTTCTTGTATTTTTCATCTCTTTGATGAAATTCTCACTGTGTTCATGCATTGTTCTCCTGACCTTGGTGAGCATCTTTATGACGACTATTTTGAACTCTTTATCAGGTAAACACTTAGCTCCATTTCCTGAAGGTATTTTTCTGATGTTTTATCTTTTCTTTCACTTGGAATGTATTCCTTTGTTCCTTCATTTTCGTTGACTCTCTGTGTTGGTTTGTACCCATAAAACAGCCTCCTTTCCAAGTCTGATAGGAGTGGCCTTGTGTAGGAGA